>NC_056732.1:1113786364-1114086364 GCF_019279795.1 Protopterus annectens | reverse complement strand
CAGTAATGTTGTCAACTGACCCATTTTTGTCAGTATCAACAACACTGGTGTTGCTGTCATTGTTGAGCTTCATTCAGTCTCAAGGTTGCAGTTCTCAGCTTTAACTTCCCTCCCCCAATTCTGCAGCTATTGCTATCAGGATTTCCAAACTCAACAACGTTGGCACTGGGGAATCTTTGAGATTGACATCTCTGAGTCAAGATTGGATTTATGCCGCTGAACCTGATCATCTCATCCCGAAGGTCCACCTTTTGGCCATTTTTATTTATTTATGCCTTCAGTGCTAACCTTGAAAGCCAACCAGCATGTTGACTGTTAGGGTTCAGGACAGGTCATTTCTCAACTCTTTAGGGTCAAACTAGGTGACTTGATGTATGGTTACAATCGTGATCATGGTTCCATCAATGCAGACCTCCTTGCTTGAACTATTAGCAACAAGGATTGCTATCATTTCTTCACCCTTGGCACTGCAAGTGACTGCAATTTTGGCCATCTGCCCCTTTTTCTTGAGGACAGGGGGCATTTTGGGCTTTTGCAAGATGCTAAGTCATCACTGCCTTCCCGTTCCTCAGATTTATCCCCCAGGTCAAGAAAGAAAGTATTGTGTAACAGAAGCACCCTGAGTTTCCTCTGGAGTCATTCATCCTAGTTGTAGATGAGGACAAGGAAGCTTTCTACCTACTGTCTCCACAGATAATTCCAAGGTTGGAGAAATTTTGAAAATGGTTAGTTAAAGCAGGATAAGCCCCATAAACTCATTTCTTGCCCAAATATATCTTGCAGAAAGCCTTCAAATCGATCATTTTTTTTTTCTTGACTGCTTCTTTGGATGAGGAGATGATTCAGCATGTGGAACAGACAACTTGAAAGATCCAGTATGAGGTGATTAATGTCCCAAATAAACTGACCAAGATCCTCCCATCCTCAAAGGCCTGAACATCTGGCACAGACTCTTTAGGTGGACCCCGCTGTTGTTGCAGCTGCCTTAAAGAAGGATTTCATTGCTTTTTCACAGCTTGGTTTTCTCTCTCACTGAATAAGGAATATCTCACTTTAGACAGGCTAGGGATCAATTCTGCATGTTCTTCTCTTTCACAACTTGTACCATATGTTTAAATGCCACAGAGACCTGACCCAGTAATTTAACAGAGTTCTTGAGGGATTTCCAGACAAAGAAGTGAATAAATTAAAGTCTTGAACATAACTATGCATCTGGCACAAAGTACCATGGACAGTTCAGGAAGACTGGCATGCTCTGGCATTACAATGTGGCTCATGCCTTGTCTTTGCCTCACAGATTTTGCCTAGGATATGAAATCCAGCTTTGTGAATGCCCCCACAGAAGGAACTTTGGTTTCTGAGCCAGCTGCAGAAGCCAAGTTCCAGAAATAAGAAAAAAGAAGGTAAAACCTTCACAAATGTTGGTGTCAACTTTGAGGCTTCCCAACACATATTCTTGTGAATGTAGTGGAGCCCACATCAATTATGCTAGCTGCAGTCTAATGACAGAGATTCAGAGAGGAGCCCAAAAGAGGCTAGCAACTTCCAGTATAGCCAGTAACACAGAGGTAAATATTTGGCAAAATAACCAGGGGTACCATGGTCACCAGCCGTGGGACCCACAGTTAGCTCCCTGAGACCTTGACCCTTGTTACCATCTGAAGATAGTCAGGGATTGCCTGCCTCACAACTTTTCTGTGTGTATAGTGATCACATGGGACAACTGGGTGAAGACTGTAATATCCAGAGGCCATACAATTCCCTTTCAGTCCCATCACAAGCCACAGTACCTTTCCCTGCCATATTTTTTCTGTCATGGGAATGGTTTCTCAATCCATTTGTGGCACTGAGACTGTTCCATCCCTGGAGAGAGGCTTGGTGCAACATTTTTGCATCGCCAACAATATTAATTCCAACAATTTCATTTCCCTTATCCTTCTCTTGTGCAGTTGTTCTAGAGATTCTCACATCCAGAAGTGGACTTTGGCTTCCTTTATGATTCTTTTCCATTTCCCAATATTCCAAAATTTCTGGAGAAGGCCAGGTTGCAGAAAAGCCAAACTAATCCTCAAAGGCCTGTTTTGGAAGCAACGGTTGTTTTATTGCCTTATCTTCTGGACCAATCTCTAAGTCTGAGGCCAGCCAGGAATCTTCTGTCTCATCTTTTTTGCAGGTATCAAAAGTGCCTTACTTCACACTACAGCGAACCATATGTGTTCTCCACTTGTGGTGATGACCGGAAACCCTTCGTACTTAGATGGGGTGGTCCAAAATCTTTCTTCTGCTCAAATATTTAACACAAAGAAAATCTGAAGAAATAAAGTGGACTCATTTTCACCGTGGGCTACAGTCCAGGGTTTAGACACCTTCATGACTCTGGTTCCAAACATTCCTGACTGTATATCAAAAATATTTGCCTGTGGTCTTTGTTAATCTTCAATGAAAGTTCACCCAGCAGCCATCTTCAGTTTTCATCAAAACACTAATTCCTTGTCTTTCTGTTCCTCAGAGGCTTGCAAAACATCTTGTTTCTTTCTTTGTCCTCCATTAAAGATATTATTCTTCCTTAGAGCCTTTTGACACTACTTTCTTCTGAACAGAATGCTATGGTACAACTTAAATTTGCATTTTGGAAGACTCCTTCTTTGTAGCCATTACTTCACTCATGAGAATGTCAGAACTGTAGGCTTTATCTGTGAATCTTCATCATCTCTCTCAAAGACAGACTATCCTTGAGAACCAATCCTTCCTTTATGACTGCAACATAGGTCAACCAGAGCCTCTCAATCAACCTGTCAGTGTTTTCTCTAGTTATTCAAAGAAAGATGAGCACCCATTGTACCATGTAGACACTCACAGATAAGTCAGATTCGACACAGACAGAATAAAATACATTAGAAAATATTCCAAACTTTGCATCATTCTCCCAAGAAGAAGTTGGGTATGAAAGTTTTAAAGATAGCTGTAACTAGATGGCTATTTTACTATATTCAGTTTTATTATGAAAACACAACAAATCATTTGCTTCTGAGTCCACAGCCCACCCACCTAGGGCTATGGCTATTTCTCCTGAATTCTTTAAGAATTCATCACTGGATAATGCTTGTGTAGTGGCTATGTGGAGATAGATGAACAGTGCCGCAAGGCATTACAAGCTGGATATGATCATTGGGTTCAGCTCATCCTACAGTGCCACCATAATCCAGGGCATTCTTCTATGAGGAACAAACCAAAATGGTAAACTTGGGACTCTGTTCTTGATGTAATGGAAATGGAATGTCCGATCTCAGATATTAATGTTATGCATCTTCATTACCACACTGACCTTCCATCCCAAGCCTTAGTCCTGAAGGATTTGTGTGGTCCTCAAATATAGCATTTATATATTTGTATCTATTTGTAGGTTTAATTTTGTGTTGTAAACAGTGGTTCTGCCTAACATGGACTCCAAAGATCTGGAGAAGAGTCCTGATTAGTGCAAGAATGTCAGTGGGGGAGGGACATGTAACCTGGGAAAGATTTGAGATGCTAGGCTAAGTCCTGAATGCCTTTGTCTTTGAAGTAAAGAAGACAACTGCCAGTCCAGCTTGGTCATTACAATGTGTCAACTTGTATTTATCAAACCCAGTACCAGATCATCTATTGAACAAGGGGGTGGTGGATGAAGAAACCATGGATCTTATATATACTTTACTTCAGTTAATTTGGAATAGTCTACATATAATCAGAATGATAAACAATTAAATGCAAGTATGAGTACTACATTAAAGTGTGCATTCTTGATACAAGATATATATATATATATATATATATATATATATATATATATATATATATATATATATATATATATATATATATATATAACACACACACACACACACACACACACACACACACACACACACACACACACACACACACACACACATATATATATATATATATATATATATATATATATATATATATATAAATAATGATTCTATAAATGGCAACTGTCTACATTACAAAAGTCAGAAATTCAGAAAAATTGTTCATGAATGGGAATTTTAACATAATGCTAATTCCATCTGGCTATAAGTGCAGTGAGGAATATTCTCATAAACACAGTAGTAAAAGCTAGGAGGGCTGTCATTTTTCAATAGCTCTAGAATATAGGAAGATTAATTGCAGTTATTTGCTATTTTACCACCTCCAGAGTTAATGGGCAGTAGGATGACAAGCAAATTACCTCCTTTAACTATGTTACTGATAGTACAAAATAAATAAAGGTGAAGAAGTCTGCAGAGACTTAAATGCTGCTGCAATGGAAGCAACAATCAAACAGGTACAAAGGATAATTTGTTGTTAAAGTTATAACGGAGAACTGTAAAAAGGGGAAGAACCTAAGTATGGCATGGATAGACTGCAAACAAGCATTTGAGGGTATCGTACATTCATGGATAAAAGAGTGCTTAATATGTATAACAAACATCCTACAGTGATTAATTGCATTACAGTGACCATGAAACAGTGACAAACCACTTACTTTGCAGTTTTATTTTTATTTATTTATTTTACATTTGTTGACCGGGCTAGTCCAACTGGATATATGTCCATTTTCAGTAGAGGCCCTGGGAGAAAAGCTCCAAAATTACATAGTTAAAGCATAATTCAATTTTCAATATGTTAAACTGAATCTAAATTAAGCAAAAAACAACAATATATTAGCAACAAATTGGAGAAAAACAGCTCCATTGCATAGGTGTAGTCAGGTGAGAAAGAATACAAGACATTTCCATTGAGAACAAAAGTTGACAATTTGTTTAGCCTAAATCTTCTTAAATAAGCAGAATTACAACAGGATATCATGGAGCGGTAGAATAAGAAGATACATAGGGGTATGTCTGTTAAACAAGTTGTTAACTGAAAACCCTCAGAGAAGGGCATAACAGATGAGTCAGAGCTGGTAAGGAAAAAGGGAGTAGAAGTATTTTATTGAAACAAAGAGTTTAAGTACTTTTTGTTACTAGAAAAAGTCACATACTTGCAGGGTGATAGTGAAAAGTACAAAGGAAACTGGTAAGAATAATAAGGACATAGATGTGACAGGCAAGAAAGAAAAAGCAGGCCAGTCAGGATTAGTACAAGGGCATAGCCACTGGGATAGAAGGACAGTTCTTAGTTGTTTCTTAAAAAAGGGTGTTGATGTAAGTGATGTAAGATTAGATGGAAGTTTGCTCCAGTTGGTTCCAACAAAGTTAGTGAATAGGCAGTCCCCAGATTTATCGCTGGATTTAATGGAGGCTACTAGTAACTTGCTTGCTGAACGCAGTGTTGTAAGATTTTTATAAGGTTTGATAATGTTACAGAATATGGGAGAGTTTATTGGATGATATAAGATCTTATGGGTAATTATAAGTTGCTGAAGAAGAAACTGATTGTGTAATTCCAGCCATCCTAGTTGTTTAAGGTTTTGGCAGTGATGGGCACGAAATGCGGAACCAGTAGCAAATCTAGCTATATTATTATATGAGGTTGATAGTTTGTTCAGGTTGCTTTTGGAAAGGTTAGAGTAGATGGGAGAGGCATAGAGAAGGGTGGATATAGGGTGTGTTTGGGCAATAGTGGTTCTAGCTGAGGGAGTAAGAAAGGTTTTAAGCCTGTATAGGGAGCCAAGTTTTCTATTTATAGATTTAATGGTCAAATTAATGTGTGAGTCAAAGTTAAGATTATTGTCAATTGTTACACTCAAAAGTTTGGTGGTTGTGTCTGGTGCTATTATAGTTCTATTTTTGGATGTAATTGTGAAATAGATGGGGGAAGACGTTTGTGTAGGAGTAAACAATAATAACTTAGTTTTGTTAGGGTTGAGGAGGAGACAGCGGTTGTGGAACCAATTTTCAACTAAGGTAAAAACATTTTGGGTATTGGTCTGCAGTTCGGTAGTGGAGTCAGTGGCACAGATTAGTGTTGAGTCATTGGCATATTGTAAGGTGGTGGTTAGGGGAAGAGAATCACTAAGATCATTAATAAAATGGAAAAAAGGAGAGGCCCCAAGATTGATCCTTGTGGGACTCCCAGGGTGATGGAGAGTTGAGAGGATAAGCTACTTTTCCAGAGAACTGCTTGTTGTCTATTCTCTAGGTATGATTTGAACCATTTGAGTGCTTGAGTATTAAGTGACAGTGATTTAAGTATATCTAACAATAACTGATGGTTAACCATGTCAAAGGCTTTGGAGAGGTCTAAGAAGAGTGCTGAGGAAAGTAGGTTGTTGTTACGATTCTTATTAATACAGTCAGTAAAGGTTAAGAGTGCAGTTGTGGTGCTATGAAAAGGCCTGAAACCATGCTGGCAATCAGCTAGTAGGTAATTTTGGAGGAGATGATCAAGTAATTGCCGATGGATACATTTCTCCATAATTTTTGCTAATGGAGAGAGAAGGGCTATGGGATGGAAATTTGATAGATCTTTTGAGTTACCTCCCTTATGCAGTGGGATAATATGAAAGACTTTCCAGGGGGCTGGGATAGTACCCTCTGTAATGGTTCTGTTTATTAGAATATAAATAGGATAGGAAAGTGCTTCAGCTGCCATCTGTAAATATTCAGCAGGAATGGCATCTGCTGAAGGAGTGCATGGTTTGAGTTTACGAAGTAGGAAATGGATTAAAGAAGTTGGAACTGGCTGGAGCTGAAATACTGGGGATTTATTGATAAGAGAGAGTGGCTCAGTAGAGTTAGTATGTGAAAGGGACTTTGCTAAAGATTGCACTGTTTCAGAAAATAATTTGTTAAAAGTGTCAGCAATTTGTTTGGGTGAATTCTGAGTAAAATTAAAAGGGTGGGAGTTTTAGCATGTCCAGGATGGAGTAGTTTATTTATGTCTGACCAGAATTTTTGAGGGTTTTGATTTTGGGTTTTTTGGAATTTTAGGTAATAGTTTTTTTTGTCAAGGAGTATTAATTTTTTTGTCAAATTTCTAAGTTGCCTAAAGTTTTGATGGTCAGTTGGGTTTTTTGTAGTTCTCCATTTGTCCTAGATTTTATTTCTCAGCAGTATTTTCTGTCTGGTCTCTTTTGAGAGCCAGGGAGAAGGTTTGTTCCTAATTGTGACCCTGCAGGATGGGGCATGGTGGTCTAGAATTTGCAAAAATGTCTTATTAAAATAAGAGACGGTTTCATCAAGAGGCAGGTATTTTAGGGGTGACCAGTTACAGGCTTTGAGCTCAGCTTGGTAGCTAACTAAGTCTAGATTTTTCTTGCTATGAGTTATTCTACAGGTTAATGGGTTGGAGATAAATGTTTTTTGTCTAGTAATAAAGGTAAGTGAGTGATCACTAATATCATCAGGAAGTACATTTCTTTTGTAAGTAAAGGGATTACTGTTCACTAATATCCAGTCTAAGATGCTTTGTTTGTTGCTAGGTTTATGGATTCTAGTGGGGGAGGTGATGGTTTGATGGAATCCATAAAGGTTTATATGAGTGGTAGGTTTAGGAGAAGGACAACAATTCCAATCAATGTTAAAATCACCTAGCAGTATGGTTTCTTGTGGGAAGGATGTAGAAAGCCAGTTAGGGGTGTTTTCAAGAGTGTTAATGTTATTACCTGTGGGGATGTAGAAGCAAATAAAGTACAAGACTTTATTAGGATTTATCTGGAGCTTAGAGCTCAAACTTTCAGCATTGCTGTGTGAGGGCGGTTGTATATCTAGTGAGGTAACTTGTAAGTTAGATTTATACAATATTACCACCCCACCACCTTTCTTGAACAGGCGGTCTAGTCTCAGAATGTTGTAACCAGGTGGAATTATATCATTATCCTTAGTTACTGGTTTGAGCCAAGTTTCTGTTAGACATAGTATATCAAAAGAATGTGTGTGTAGCAGGGAATGCAGTTAGGTAATTTTATTGTTTATACTCCGTATACTAAGGTGGGCTATAGAGAGTGAGTTAGGTGTAGTAGTGGGAGTATGAAATGTAGTAGGAAGGACTGATTGGGAATCTAGGATGGTATTACTTGGTCCTGGGTTAGGATGTATGTCACCGTGTAGTAATAGATACAGTAGAGGATTATGCAAACATTTGGTGAGATAAAAAAAAATAGGTTAAGGTTTTCTGGTTTGAAAATATTTAATGTGTGTAAGTCTGTGAAAATGTCGTAGAAGGTATGAAGATGAGGATGTTATATTACTGTGGGGTAGGGAGGTAATAGTAGAGAGAGGAGTTGTTTGTCTTGGTGGGTGTTGAAAACTGGTACAGGTTAGGTGTTCATAGGAAGTAAGGATAAGGGAGACAAGTAAAGTATCAAGAATTAATAAATAGAGGAATGAGTAAGAGTTTCTTGGTAAGCTGAAGACAGGCATAGTAATTGGATGTGTAAAGATGTATCTGAGAGAAAAGGAGTATAAGGAACAAGGAATGGAAAAGGGTGGGGTGATTTGTAGAGAAAGCAGTATGTGGGATCTAGTAAGTACTTAGGAAGTGGGATGTAGTAAGTAATTAGGAGTAAGCAATAAGTGTGTAATGAGGTGGAGTAAGGTATTGGATGATTGGTAAGGGGGGTGCGGTTATGGAAGTATAAGGTTGATAGCACTGGGGTGGGTGGGATATGGAGGTAGGGTAGGGGAGCGGAGTGAGCCCGCAGGGTGAACGGAGTGGGTAGAAATAGGTAAAGAGGCAGCTAGAGGGGAAATCAATCAGCAGTACTGGCTAATGAAGGAAAGACAGATAAGGTAGAAGTGGGTAGTAACAGCAAAGAGTGAGTCTAGAAAAGGTAGATTTAGACAGAAATAAATTAGACAAAGGTGAAATAAGCCCAGGTCTGGGCCTTTGGAGATATTAAGGTAAGTAGCCTGGAAAAATGCAGAGGGTACAACAGGCTGTATAACAGGGATAAGGGTGCCACCTAGTGGACAGAGTATTATAATGCAGGTAAGTAAGAGAGAGAGCAGGTTGGAGTGCAACAGGAGTAGGATTGAAAGCTAGTACGAAGAGGTACAACAAAGGATAGGGGTGAGTTGGTTATAGGGTAGAAAGAAGGGATAGTAGAGGCTGCCTGCTGCCTAGCTTGGAGCATGCTTCATTACCCATGTGGCAGAGAGTACAATGGAAGAAAGTATTTCAGGCAGGTCTTAGGGAACAATATACTTTCTTTTCCTTGAGCAAGAGAGCAGGGCAAAAATGGGGCTATGAGCTGGAAACTGCTGATAACTGCCAAGGGTCCTTTATCATCATATAAGTAGGTTCCGAGAGACTGGTGCAGGGATAGCACAGTAGAGCAGGGTACTCAAATGAAAAAAGAGGGACAAAGGCTGTGAAGAGAATATATGGGTTGGCAATTGGCAAGGAAGGGGTGGTAAAAATCCACAAAACATTCATGCAAACAGTAAACTGAGGATGGCATATAGGCATTCCTTCACTTTAGGTAATAGCATAAGAGAGCAGATTTTCAAAACAACCATGCTATAAACTCTGTACTTGTAATAGGACACAGTTTGTTGGCTAGTTTACACAGAAGATTCACAGGGACAATAAAATAAAGTTAGCAAAACATCATACCCTCATCCTTAATAGCAATGATAGTAGACACATTTAAGAGAACAGTGTTATAAACCCTATACTATAAACGGACACCGTTTGATGTTTCAGTGTGACTGCAATCCCCACCTTAAGTTTGAGAAATGTTTCACTTTGACGCAGTACAGAAAACGATAAAAAAATTAAAAAAACACAGTGAGGATTCATACTAAACCCATAGATATTACTGTTGAAATGCACCTAATCAAATGTTACAGCTGGGTCATTTCTGATTTAAGCAGCCAGGGAAGAATTAGACTAAAATGCACTTGGTGTGCCCCCACATGGGTGGCGTAGTTCTAAAAAGCCATTTGCAGGCTAAACGCAAACAAGTAAAAGCAGGCTAAAAAGCGGCTTACAAGTTTAAGACAAACAACAGAGTACTGGCTAGAAGGGTTGCCTACAGGCTTAACACAGCAATTGGATGCTGGCTAAAAAGCCGTTTAGAGGCTTATCACAAACAGTTGAATACTAGCACGCAAGCCATGATAAAGGACAACTTATTATTCCAGGGATAAAACCGCAGAGGGAAATATTCCTGGGTGATTCTCTATCACTGCTACTCTTTTGTCTTGTCCTTAACTCAATAAGATGTCTACTTAACAGATTAGGTCATGGCTATAATTTGGCTTCCAGAAAACAACAAAGTGTAAAGACTTCTCATCTTTTTTTTGTAGATGATTTAAAACCATGTAGTTCATCAGATGAGGAAATAAAAGCACAACTGCAAGTGGTCAAAACTTTTTCAGATGATATAAGAATGTCATTTGGTCTTGAGCAAAATGAACCTTTAAAGCAGGAAAGCTGCAGCACCAAGAAAACATAAGTTTGAGACAGAAATATGACATAAAATAACTTGAGCAAGTGGGAGTGTATAAATATTTGGGAACTGATGAAGGATAAACAATAAAACATGAACAAATGTGAATAAAACTTAGTAAAAACATTTTAAAAGACTAAAATTAGTACTGAAAACAGAGCTGACATCTGGAAACAAAGTCCAAGCTATAAAGCAATTTGCTCTTCCTGTGCTAACTTTTGGAGTGATTGACTGACCCCAAAAGTTGTTGGATAGGTTGGACAGAAAAACAAGAAGGATGCTTCATGCTCATCAAATGATTTATAAAAATCAGTGTATGCCAAGACTATATATTCCTCATTCTGAAGGCGGTATGGGCCTCCTTGAAACTGATTACATGTATAGATGTACAGTCATGGGACTGTAAATATATCTGCTAACCTCACAAGACCCAAACATAGTGAAAGTTTTGAAACATGAAGAGAATAAGTCTAAGATGACTTCCCTGCTTAGTTTAGCAGAAGCATATCAGTGTCAAGCGGGAATGGAAATCATATCAGAAGTAGATAAAAATCAGGCAGCAACTGAATGTGCCAGAAAACAAAAGAAAGAATGTAAGGCGAAGGATCAAATGAGAAGGCATGAAATGTGGAAAATGCATAAATACAGTTTTAAGTATAGAAAACTCTTGGAGCAACCTCATGTTGATCAGGATCGAACACAGGAATTTAATCCAAAAGATGAAAGGTTAATATTGGCGGCCCAAGATTGTGGACTACATACACGTTGGTTTGCAAAGTCCATTGAACATGTGGGAGAAATAGACAAATGTAGGTTTTGTAAAATGGAATTGGAAACAGTCGCATATCTTGTTGCTGGTTGTGATACATTATTGGCAGAAGGACTGTATACTGGAATGCATAATAATGCGGCAAGACTTTTACATTGGGGATTGCGCAAGCATTATAATATTGAAGTAGCTGACTTGAATCTTACTTTGACTTAGGAATGGGGTTCATTCCTGTCATGGTATCAGAAATCCAAAAATCTTGGAGAAATTTTAAAAAAGTGAAACAAGATTTACAAGCTAGAAACAGGTAAGAATATAAAAGCCTTGGGAAAGTTCCCAGCCTGAAGACAATGCAGTTGGACAAGCACATAATACATTTCTTTAAAAATATATTTATATAGGTACATGAGGTGTTGTCCTAATTATCAGCAGCAAACTTGTCAAAGTTTTTTATCATTAAGTTTTTCCCTTCTCAAAAATTCAACCCCAGAGGAGATATTTTTATTAGGGGATCCACATAAATGCCAGCCTGTACCACTTTGGTCCATCCTGTGCGTGTCTGCATGCATATCTATATAAACATATATATATATTAATTTATTTACATTTTGTGACCAGGTTAGTCCCACTAGGCCAGTAGTATTCATACTGATTAGAGGAAATTTGGCCAGGGAACCAGGGAAATTCCTCAAATCTTTTCAGTAAGTGCTATGGGATCTTTTACATCCACCTGAACTACAAAAACCTCAGGCAGATTCATCTTGGTTTAACGTCTCATCTTAACGCTGTATATTTATGTCTGTCTATGGATTGATGTCATTTGACTGAATCAGAATTGATACAAACATGTAGAAGTCTATAGACAAAGTGTGTTGCGTCAGTTCTGATTATTGGAGTTGTTAGGGAAGTGAGTTTAGAAGACTATGTGTAAATTGGCAATGGCCATTGTCATGTTGTACCTCCAAATATGTAGATGTTTGTGTATATGCACCATCACTGATTCAAAGTATGAGGAGTTTTTTTCTCCGTAGTTGAGTGACTGCTGAGTTAGTATATTTGTAATTAAGCAGGTGGTGAGGGCAAGCTCCCCTGCAAAACAATTTTTATGTTATATTTGTTGTATAAAATGTTTTCTGTCATTTGTGATTCAGTCAAATGAGATCAGTGATTTTGTGATTCAGTTAAATGAGTATTTGATGAAATGATATAAATTTTGTTTACACACGCGCACACACATTCAAACATGCATATGTATATATATGGGTCCAGTAAACATAGATTTCTCATTTGTTTGGTTGACAGTTTTTCTTCCTGTACCATTTGGTCATCAGGAGAGCTGATTAATAGTGGTGCATCATTGCTGTAAATATGCCCTTCCCCAGTATTGTGTGATCTTGGCGTTGGTATGTCTAAGTAGCAGGGGGTATGGTGGAACAGCATCCCACAAAGGGGGTGCAGTGGGTTTTGCCAGCATGCAAAAAATAATGTTTTTGAATTTGCATGTTGCAAGTTTATGATTTGGAGTATGAGAATTGCCCGGTTGATCGTCTAAAATTAATAATTTTTTGTGGATATTATGAGCCAATCTGCTGTGAAGTACATCAGCTTAGATCCATATACTACACAATGAGAAGACAGTTGACTTTGTTACATTAGCTTAGGAAACAGTTTCTGAGTTGAATTGTGTGATTAGAGTATGCCCCTGGAGGGTTGGAGAATGGCAACTTACCTGTACTGACATTCTATATCATCAACATATCCAGCATTCGGCCATTCATACCACTGACATTACATCACAACCCTGCGTTTGTTGATATATATATATATGTATATCAATATACACATACATATATATATATATATATATATATATATATATATATATATATATATATACACACACACACACACACACACACACACACACACACACACACAGTGGCAGATGTCACATTATAAAAAAAGTGCTGCAAACTATGCATCTTTGCAGAGAGACTGTATCCCTAGCTCTGCTTCTGTACCAAACCCGGCTAATCCACTACCCCTCTGCACCCCTAGCCGTACCTTTCAACCTCTTAGAAGGAGAAATCTGGACAAACTCATAAGTAAAAGTGAGACAAAGGCTCAAAAATGGGGACAATTTTTAAATACTGCTCTTACAAACTTAGAAAGTTAATAGAATAACAAATTTTGCTTTAGTGTGAATTTTCTGAAAGGTATGAATTCTGAAACTCAAATGTCTGTCATGATTTTCTAACGTCAATCTTTAATGATTTGCCACTAATTTGCCAGAAAACCACAATTTTATGAAAAATGGACCAAAAATATGAGGCAAAAATCTGGAATTCTGTGACAATCTGTACAGTTGAGAGGTATGCATCTAGCAAACTAGCCATGCCTTTCCCTTAACAGTCCAACTACTTGTATTTCTAATCTTGTTCCTCATTATAACTACTCCCTCAATGTCTATATTCTATAGAAATCCAATCCATTTCTACCTGCATTACACTAAACAAATGCCCACTCTTTTGTTCCATAATTGCCTTGCTGCCCAACTGCTGCTTTTAGTCTCTCTTGGCAACAAACAACTATCTGTGCTTCAATCATTATTCATTTTACATTTACCTACTTTCACCATCATTCCCTCACAATTGTACTGCTGTTATCTGTTTGTTACAACTGATTTCAACTGCAATTAATTACACTGTAACTCTCATAATTTTATTTGATTTTTTTAATTTGTACTGTTCTATATTTTGCTGTTAATTTGCTATTATTGTATGTATGAGTGGAGCTTTTCTCCCGGGACTCTGTTGAAAAGAAAAAAACAAAAACCCAGTCGAACATTCTTGGTAAATAAATGTAAAATAAATAAATAAACTTTAGACTCCCAATACATGGAGACATATGCATCCTCTATGTAAGTATGTGCTATTTTAGCCATACTAAGTAGTTTTCCTGTGTTTTGGCCAAACTACTCCTTCGGAGTATAAACATCACCTTGGGTCTCCTGTGTAATTAGATCTCTGGTCTATAGAGACTAGCCTAGCTGACATAAATGAGTAAATAAATAATAAATTGCTGGCAAAAAGACTGTGTGATTGTCTCTCTTGTTTATGCAGCATCCTGACAAACACACATGCTGTAAAGTGCCGCCTTTTGAAATATCACTCAATGTGTCTAGTGCTGACATAGAAAAAAGAAAAAAAAAAGATTGAAACTACAGGAGAAGAAAGAATCTTGAACATCTCTCTTCTCTTTTATACCTCCCAGAACTTATATATACTAACTTCAACACTGCCATACCTGGGAGAAAAGGGAATATTCTGAGAAATAGCCATCTTGGACTTAGTATATGCAAGTACATTTTTTCAGCAATCCTGTCACCATGTTTCTGGACTCACTGTAGCGGATCCTCATATTCCAAATGGTTACTACTGTAAAGTACATGTAGAACTGATGTCCCAACCCCCAACATTTCTAGTATTATTTGGGTTGTCCAGCAAAGAAGATGACAACTTTGTGTTAGCCAAGAAAGAAAATGTCTGGACTCCAGACATTTTCTTTGGAGGGTGGTGAAGATTTAAGTTTGCCTAAGCTTTCTATGCCGCAGTCCAGGTGGCCAGTTCAGCTTGTCAGGGCCCATCTGGATGACACAATGAGAAGACAGACACATCGTTGCCAGTTTAAGAAACAGTTTCTGACCTCAACTGTGTGGTTTAGAGTATGCTCCAAGGGCGCATACAGAGGTAAAATGTTTAAAGTCCTACTACAAAGAGAAATTTTTAATATCACAGTAAACCATCAAGAAGCTGTCCAGCAGCACCAAAACTGTTACTGTAGACACCCAGGATGTGTTATAAATGTGGATGTGAGTGTACGTATACACACACACACACACACACACATATATATATATATATATATATATATATATATATATATATATATATATTACCAAGTCTAATAACTTGGCAGGTGACTCCTGGTTTTCTAATACCACTGGAAAATATTGGAACATGTTGCCATCAGATCTAACAGCACTTCCCTCCTTCCCACGCTTTAAGCAAAGGCTGAAGCAACATCTTAAAACACACTGGTTATGCCCTTGCTGTTACCCTGACTAATTGTCTGCATTCCCTTTTGCCATTTTCTCTATCCTGCCTCCCCTCACCTTTTTAACACTACTTACCCCTGAGTAGTGGTAACTATTTTAAATTATTTCCTGCAAATATGATGTAAAATAACTGTGAACATATTGTAAACAACCTCACATACCTTACTGTACGAGTATCTTATTCCTTTCAAAGTTTTTGTATTTCTTAATTAACTTACTTCTCTGTAGCTAAGGCTCTCTAATTATTTTTAACTAATGTATTTCTTTATATTTGTGCAAATGATTCTCTTTGAATATGGTATCTTCTTAGATAGTATGACTTTGCAACTACTGTTCTCTCATGTATTTTTGTCTTACATTTTTATTTTTTTCTCTTATAATTGTACATTATAAACATTTAAATGTTACTGAGGAGCTTTTCTCCCCGGGCCTCTGCTGAAAATGGAAATATAGCCAGTTGGACTATCCCGGTTAACAAATGTAAAATAAAATAAAAATAAAAATAAAATATATAAATATATTATATATAGGGTCATAGGTTCATAGGTAGGTACTAGGCTATCGGCCCAAGGGCCTATGTAAGCCTAGCCAGCAAGGTACCATAGCTTACGCCACCCAAGAAAGTTATTTTTCTGTGCCACTGTCCAGCAGAGACACAGAAGTATATATATATATATATATATATATATATATATATATATATATGTGTGTGTGTGTGTGTGTGTGTGTGTGTGTGTGTGTGTACACACACACACACACACACACACACACACACACACACACACACACACACACACACACACACACACACACACACACCAGATGCCATATGCTGTTCTGTTTTCTTGTACATGTCAATATCGCAACAAGTAGCTTACTCACCTTTGATGCAGAAAGCTGTGGGTTTGATTCTCACACCAAGCAGATCGATTGCTGACACTGCATTGCAGCATAAGAGGGATGCTGCACTCCAGAGTGTGTTATCTTTCAGATGAGATGTTAAACTGAGGTCCCACCTACTTGACTTGGTGGTAGCTCAAGTGGATGTAAAAGATCCCATGGCACCTATTGAAAAGAGTAGGGGAGGTTCCCCAGTGACCTGGCCAAATTTCCCTTAGTAGTATAAATACTAACTTGTGTCTCCCCTGAAAAGAGGCCACTAACCTAGTGGGACTAATCTGGTTAAAAAAGGATAAATAAATACATTTTGTTGGTGGTTTTGGCATAATGCTTAAAGTTTTACCTCACATATATAAGGTACAGGGTTTGATTCTGACCTCTGATTATTGGCTAGGCTTCCAATAGTCTCATACCTCTCAAATGGACCAAATTCCTTGGTATTTTCCAGTTTTAAGACCATGATAATGGTGTGCCATGAATTTCTGAGTGGCTCCTTCATATCCTGATTTTTGTTTTTTATTTACAATTTTTCATTGCCCCTGACATCATCATGCATCTCCAGTGTATACTGCAACATCATCAATGTGCAGGGGCATACACAATGACATCAGCATCATGAGGCAGTGCCTAACTGCCTGTTTGAGACTGGGAGAGCTTAAAAAAACAAAACTCGTTTATGGCTGCAGCCCACCCACAGCTTCCAGTGGCTGCCAACCAAAGAAGAAGTGACAGTTACAAGGTGGTTTGGGTGTTATTTACAATTTAAAAGGAAGAGAAAGTACCGATAAGTTAAAACAAAACAAGATGAGATTAGAATAATTCAAAAGAATGCAATCCTTGTTTACTGGTAATTAGTTATGAAGTGTTTTCTGTAGTATGGCTAGTTTACTGACTGGAATGTAAGGTGCCCACTTCTTAACAGTCCTAATCTTGATTTGAAAACTCATGTTGGACGCTGTGTTATCGGCAGTGGTGTCCTTAAGAATACCAATAATGGCAGTGGATAGCTAGGCAACAGGAAAATATGTAATACTATTATTGGTATAACTGTTTTTCTTTACTTTTTTATGAAGGCAAAATTAGGGCCATTGACAAGCACTTTTAATATAAAACTGTCAGTACATTTGGTGTTTTTTTTTCATACCCATCAACCTCTTACCTCAAGAAATCTGGATAATGGCAAACATTATGGGGGTTAAAGGCCTAAAAATAGGGACAAATTTGGAATATTGCTCATATAAATTTAGACAGTTGCAAGAAAAAAACAGAGTTTTAGTTAGTATGCATTTTCCAAATGTTATAAACTGAGAAAGTCAGATGTCTGTCATTGTTTCATGACTTCAGACCATAATGGTGTATCAGAAAACCACAAATTTAAAAATTTTATGAGGAATAGACCAAAAATACAAGGCAAAAATATGGACATTCTGCAAAAATGTGGACAGTTGAGAAGTATGTTTCTTTTCTGTAGCTGAGTGCAAGTGTGTAGCTATAGAAAGCTTTTGCTTAGTTACTGGTTGCTTTTGTAGCATCTGAGTTACCAGCGTGCATGCACACACACACACACACACACACACACACACACACACACACACACACACACACACACACACACACACTGCACTATGTATTCTGTACATACACACACACACACACACACACACACACACACACACACACACACACACACACACACACACACACACACACACACAGTGCACTATGTATTCTGTACACACACACACACACACACACACACACACACACACACACACACACACAGAGTGCACTATGCATTCTGTACACACACACACACACACACACACACACACACACACACACACACACACACACACACACACACACACACACACACACACACACACACACACACAGTGCACTATGTATTCTGTACACACACACACACACACACACACACACACACACACACACAGTGCACTATGTATTCTGTACACACAGACACACACACATACACACACACACACACACGCACACACACACACACACAGTGCACTATGTATTCTGTACACACAGACACACACACACACACACACACACACACACACACACACACACACACACACACACACACACACACACACACACACAGTGCACTAGGCAGTTTGCCATTACTTGCTGAGGTATTGGAGCTGCTAGAGAGTGCAGTTTCCATTTCAGACCATTTTTTTTTTCATCTTTTGTACTCAAACCATTGAATCCACAGCCTAGATCCTGAGTCTGATTGTCTTGACCAAACCTGGTCATGAGAAAGCAGCTAATACCTATAAAATAAAGATATAGCCATACAGAAAGGGCTGCTCCTGTCAAAACTGTGGAAAAAGGGAAAAATATAAAAAATTGGGGACAGTAAAATATTTACGGAAAATGATTTAATGTACACTGGGCATAAAAGCATGTTTATCTTAGCAATCAGTAGATGTCAAAAGGCAGGTGTGAGATTTATGTTGCTGTTTTTAGAGTATCTTTTTCCTGTGGGAATCTGGTTATATTTGTGTTTAATATTTTGTCTGTTCTTCAATTTGCATTTTAAATGTTGGTATCCCACAAGTCCATTGGAGTGGGTGGGGTTACTTTACTTAATTGCGTATGCAAATTTTATGTTAATCAGTATCCAGATTTTTGACCAGTTGTATCTACTTTTCATGGGCCTTTGTCCAGATTTTTGATGATTCCAGGTTGAGCGGTATGAATAGTCTGCAAACTGACAGCTAAGTATTTACCTATGAATGTGTGTCTCACAACTTGTTATCACATCAGACACTGACAGAGAGTCCTTGAAGTGGCAGCATAGGTTGTGTGAACACTGCATTTACACAATGTTATATTTTATTGCATTTAGTTAGTGTTACAGTTTAATGTTCAAATGTCCTAAGAAAACTCACTTGCTCTTATAGTCATTTCTGAGTATTTTTTGTGTGCAAAACTGGCCAGAAGTTGGTAGAGCACCAGACTTATAGTAAAGCTAAAGTTAGTGCTTCCATGTATGGAACTATTTCAGCAGGTTCTTATGATACATTATTTAGCTCTAAGCCTGTATGAGACAAGAAGTAATGTAAATCAATACAAGCTGCATTATGTGGAAGAATACTGTCCCTTAAAACAACTGCATTGAAATAAACAATACGGAGTGACATAATTTTAGTGAATTGGTATGCAGTTGCAGTAATGATCACATTACAGTAGGTTGGTTTGCAGTTCTATAAACTGATTGTAGCACTATATGATACTTAGAGGTCTGCTGGGATTTACTTACGTACTTTATTAAACATGAATTTTATTTTCTTTTAGGCATAATTCTGTGTGTGTGAATAAATCTGTTTTTACTCCCATCACCGAGCTAATCTGAGTCAAGCCATGCAATGCTATCTACCCTATTTTCTCATTGCTTAAAATATCAGATGTGGCACAAAGTAACCTTTGTACAGTAATCTATAAGTAGTTTTACAAGTTACAATGGGTACTAAGGATTTAGGTCAGCTTAACAATGTCCAAGACACTGAAAACTCATTCACTGGCACCCGTCTATTGAAAAGCCACCTGGAATGACAGCCCAACATACTGAGCACATACTAAAATAATTCAAAGGCTATAAACATAAAAATAATTTTTGCAGGGGGAAAGCCTACTGTTGCA
Organism: Protopterus annectens; assembly: GCF_019279795.1. Classification (NCBI taxonomy): domain Eukaryota; kingdom Metazoa; phylum Chordata; order Ceratodontiformes; family Protopteridae; genus Protopterus; species Protopterus annectens. The sequence goes on along the minus strand of NC_056732.1, from coordinate 1,114,066,519 downwards.
TGCTCCTCACCTGACAATTATTAACTCCCAACTCATATAGTATAGTTAGACAATAATAATAATAATAATTATTAGTAATTGGAAAAAATAATCCCCGTCTTTCATGGTCAGGGAAGCTCACCTTCTGTACACACACACACACACACACACACACACACACACACACACACACACACACACACCACCACCACCACCCCACCAACAACAACATACCTCTCAACCTCGTAGTGCAAGAAATCAGGGCAAAGCCTAAAATTATGGGGGGACAAAGTCCAGAAAATAAGAGACAGATTTTAAACATCGCTCTTACAACCAGACATTTGCCAGAATAACAGGATTTCTGTTATCATGTATTTTCTATAGGATATGAAGTCCGAAACTCATATGTATGTCATTATTTATTGACTTTAGTCATTAGTGGTTTGCCAGAAGAAACACAAATTTTCAGAGGATTAGACCAAAATATGAGGCAAAAAGCTGGACATTCTGCAAAAATCTGGACAGTTGAGAGGTATGATTTACAACAACAAAATTCACACACACAGCAAGTAATCTGCCTATCCCATCAACAAATCATACATAAAATGATAGTTTGGAAAAAGTGGGCATTCAGTAAGTTTCACTTAGTGGAAAAGCCCTCAAGGAAATAAACCGAATGGAGTATATTTCAAAGAATGGAGCATTTGCTGAAAAGGATTGATACTACTTAATTACTGTGCTCTGATGTTTCATTTCTAATGCAGCATGCAGGTGAGCTGTAAAACAAATCTGAGCAGGACTTCTAACAATGTTATTATTTTAATTTATTTTTTATTATTCTATTTATTTAACATTTGTTGACCTGAAAAGTCTGACTAGGACAGGGCCTATTTTCAGTGGAGGCCTGGGGAGAAAAGCTCCAGACGCATGTCTTTGGAATGTGGGAGGAAACCGGAGTACCTAGAGGAAACCCATGCGAATGCAGGGAGGACATGCAGACTCCACACAGAAGGCATCCCAGCCAAGAATCGAACCAGAGAACCTCTTGCTGTGAGGCTTATTTGAGATCTTATGACAAATAAGGAAAACGTTTGAAGGGCATTCTGCATGACTACTAAATGGTGATTTTCTGTCTGGCCTAAACATGTAACTGTTCCATCAACAGATTATCTGCACTCATCTTTTCTGTTTCTTGGTACAAAAACAAAAATTCCACCATCCAGCCCACTACTGAAACACTCAACTGATGTCACTATTAAGGTTTTCTAAATTGTTAGCTTTACATACTGAGATATGACTTGGTGGCATCAAAGACATCATTGGCATATATTTACTTTACTTTTTGAAAGCAGCTAATCAAACATAGAAGGATCATTCATAGTGTAGACCTGTATTGCACCTTTTTCATCTGCCCTGCAAATACTGTCAAATTTATTTTCCTAGTACCAGTTTATCCTTATTTTATGAACACTGTTGTGCTATGGGTGTTAATTGTTAAACAGCACTGTTATTTACAGGTAGTGGCACTTTATGTACCATGACAGTTTAAATAATGCTTTACCTGGCCCTGGTTTATTTGTCACTTGTCACAGAACAAATCTACTTGAATGTGCTGCTTCTGAAATTCTACAACTCTGCCTCATTTACTGACATTTTTAATAGCAGATGTAATTTCAAGGACAGCTGCACTCATTCTTCCACAAGGACTTTTTAACATTTTTTGAAAGTTTTTCTATTGCCATGCTTGCCAATTATCTGCCCAATGGCAGCAATCCTGCCTATTCATTCTTTACATGCAAAAGCTAACTGCAATACAGCCATCACTCAGGCAATCATCTAGTGATTGTGCTTAACGTCCCCTTCTGTAGGCCCCAGCAGCACTTAAGGCATGGCTACATAATGGGTGTACAGCATGAGAGAAGTCACTTGATGATGTATGCAGGGGATGTATCTCCTCAACAAGTCCATGCTTTCAGTAAACATTGGCCTGTCATGTGCTCTGCCAGTTTTCATTAGGGATTTACTTACAGAACCTATGATCCCACACACACGTCCCCTTCCCACTACCCTAGGGAGAGGTGAGCAGGTAATACATCATTCCTCTTCCTTCCAAGCTGAGTCCTTCAGTACTCAGGTTACTAAACAAACACAGGTTATAGTCCCCATGTCTCTGTGCCATTATACAAAGCCTCGATAGTAATCCAGTTATGAGAACTGCACATGCTGCTAACATCAGTTGCAGGTCAAATGAATGAGGACTGACTTTCAATAACATGGCTAGCTGTTCCAACTGATAATTTTATTGGTAGTGAACCTGATTAGCAGGTTTATATCGTTAAGAAAAAGCTACAGTTCTAACCACCTGCCTGTGTATTTGTTTTTGAAAATGATGGAGTAACTCTTTGCTGTTGCTGGCCCAGCATTCTGTAAGCACTAAGGAGGTATTGTGCTGGTCTAGCACTACTAAGCTGTAGACGGACTGTAGCTGGAATGGGAGGGTCTCAACCCTCCTCAAGTCTATCACCCCTGAGAACTCAGCACTTCTATAGTGACTATTTCCAGGTCACATAATGTTTAAAAGTAAGACAATTTTACAATACCCCAATAACATACCCAATTAACAGTGTTGTCTATTATTATTTCTCCCAGCATCATCAAAATCATATGTAAAGCATAAATTTATGGAACTAATACAGTAGTAGGCCTAGCACTCAGCAATAGTACAGCATGTACTAATGTTGCTTCTCCTACCTGTACATACAACACTGTAACTACTGATTCTTATCGTTGTGAACATGATCGTACAGATGTTAGAGTCGTGGCTGAAAAATGGTGACAGTATCCTTCATTTCATTCAGGCAATGCATAATTCCTTCCGATGTGAGACACTTAAACTTGAGCAAGTAGAGGAGTTCTACTAGTCAAAACAGTACTAACTGCACAATCATCTCGTCAAGTCACGACCATAACTGTGTAATAATTCATTCACACGCAAACCAACGATGAAGTAAAAATAAGCCTCCTTTACCAAACTCCAACTAATTCCAAATTTGTAAACAGGTTTATTATTACTGTTATTCACATTTACGATACAGTAATCCATTTTATTTTGGTGACTTTTAATATGCACTGGGATCCTAGAAGCAGTCTACTTCCAAACAGTACACCATATGAACATTTTTCCTACCCTGTCACAAACCCTACTAATTCTAACCCCAAATCTATTAAACATATGATAATTGAGAAGCACTGCTTCAAATGTAGTCACACATGCAATGTGCAGAAGATAAACCTCTTGTATTCAGTGATCACGTATCATCACTACTAACAGTTTTGGAAAGAGAAAAGCCCACTAAAGGTAAGATCATCCCAAAAATTTTTAACCACACTGGCCAAAAAAACAGAAATGGCTATCACACAGTGGTCCTATGAAATAAATCACTCGGACTGTGGAACTGCTGTTTACTTTCTAATGTATTTTACAGTTGCTAAATATGCACTATACAGAACAGAGCAAACCTTCAAGGAAGGCCTGCTCCACAGATTAATTCAGAGCTAAAGAAAGCATTTAAAAATCTGAATGCAATACAATACACTTGCAAGCTGATTATGAGTAACAAGTTGAGAAATCACTAGACAATAATACCAAAGACCATATTTTTACAACTGCAGCAATCTGTCTTGCTAGGGAACTGCAAATGCTTCTGGAGTTAAATAAATCAACTGCCTGAATGGGCTAAGCACAAATTATTAATTTGTAATGATCAATGGGTGGTCTAGATATGACCTTATGTAAGTAGTCAATACCACTCTAGTTTACTTTGTCACTCAGTTCAATGTATATTGTGTTCCTCATAAGCCTGGCTCCAAGTCATTAGCATTAAATATCTCCAACTTTTATGCAGACTTTCAATTCAGGGATATTTTTAGCAGCAAAGTAAAACATAGTTCAAGATAAATCAATAATTTTATAAAGGAAGAGTCTGATGGTCTGTGTCAAAAGTGGCTTCCAGCATATCGCATATACACTGTGGTGTCCGTTACACATGTCATAAATATCCTCCCTTACAGAGTTTAACGAAATGCAGAAAACTGTAAATGTCATTACACTTCCATGCAGGCTACAAATCCATGCCTGATACATTATGCCAACCAAACTGTGTCCACTTGCCAAAATATTGAAAAAGCAGCAGCCTTTCAATAAAAAGATCCTAAATCCTGCAGTCTACTTAATGGCTACTAGCAGGTATTTAATCTCAGGGCCTACAGATGAAAAGAAGATACTGGTTCTGTTTTTGTAGACCCAGCTGTTACTTTCTGTTTCATTAATCACTTCCTGCTTCTGAAGCAGTTATTCTAAGGATTAAACTGTATATCACTCTCCTGGATCTCAAATAATCTAAGTAACTGATGGTTCCTGCTTTCTACTCAGACCTTTAAGAGGTTAGGTCAGAAGTGTTTCAACGATCTATCCTTGGCTCCCTATAATTCACCTTATTTATCAACTCTCTTGCAAGCATCTTCTCCTTCTCACATTTATAACTAACCTTACATGTATTTGGCTTGGCAATGAATGTAATGCACTTTTGTCTCAGCTGTGCCTTGGATTACAAGTTGGTCATAAAGTCATTTTCACTACAACCAAATCCATTTTGTTTGTAACAAACAATTCAGCATGCTCCAAACTGCATAGTGTATCACCTACCCAGATGGGAAATGTCTTGAAAGAATACAGACTTACAAATACTTAGGTGTATGACTTAATCAACCACTTACCTTAAGCAACTACAAGCAACATTTTATGTAAAACCTCAGCCCTGATAAACACCCACCCAAATCACTTGACAAAAGAGTCAAGTTTCCTGTATGTAACACTTGGATGTTGGTTCAGAAGCAGGGAGACAATGGACAGAGTAGAGTCCATATGACATTCTATGAATGTAATTCTATGAACCAGATGAAGATCAACCTTTTCAAGATTTGCTAAGATTCCTAGGGATTTACAAAGCTTGAGGAGGTAGTTCCTCACTTCCAAAAGAGACTCCATGGAGAGGGCATCTAGAAGCCAGTCACCTAAGTATGGGAAAATCTTGTATTCCTTGAGTTGCAGATGAGCTGCTATGACAGCCATGTATTTGGTGAACACCCTGGAGGCTGTTAAGGGCCCAAACAGCAAGATCCTGAATTGATAATTACTGGTCCCTATCCAAGTAGTAGGAATCTCTTTTGACTCTTTCAGAATCTTTATTTGAAGGTAAGTGTCTTGGAGATCCAGATTGCACATCCAGTCGTTTGCCCTGAGACTGAGTAGAATATTTTCGCTGTGACAATTCTGAATCAGGTCTTCTAGATATACTTGTTCAACAGGTTGAGGTCCAGAACAGGCCTGAGTTTCACAGTTTTCTTCAGAAACAAACATAATTTGGAATAGAATCCCGACCCTCTGTGGCCTTTTTTCTTTTTGTGCTGCTACCGGAAATAGTTTACTGAGCTGGGGTAGGGTCAGGAAAAAAGGTATGGAATAGCTGCCTCTTCTACGGCCACCCCTGTCAGATGGTGAGTCAAACTCTAAATGCTTAGACTTCATTTACTAGAGAGAACAAGGTCCTTTTTCAGTCCTACTGTATGATCTCTGAGGAACCCTGAACTTGACTCCAGTGGCAGAATGGGTCTTACCATCTTGCTTACACTTCTGCATTCTCTCTATCACCAAAGGGCCAAACAGAGAAGACCCATTGAATGAGGAATTAGTAAATGACACCTTAAAGTGGTCCACAAAATCTCACAGACACAGCATGCACTATGCCTCATTGTTAACAGTCCCTGCTACCCTAGCTGCACCATCTGTTGTGTTATGCATAAGGCGCATGAAGACTCTTTGTTGGTTGGATGGATAGAAGTTGACTCTTCAGACTCCTCTCCTTTCATAGCTGCCACCACAGTGGTAGAGTCAACTGCAGATAATTTAGCCTAGTGTTGCTTATCCTTTGGTGGGTGAAGAATCTTATCTGATTTGTGTGGGACTGCTTCACAAATTTCATGTTTCTACCATGACTTCCTAACTGTTAAATCAATCAACTTATCATTTGGAGGCACTACCCAGGATGTACATTGTGCTGATCTGTAATCCTTAAACAATATTGTGACAAAGGGAAATACTGCCAGCCCAGCTAGCTGGAATTTTGTAAATAATTATATGTCATTTGTGAATATTAATATGATTTATACAGAAGTGTGACAGAAGGCGATACTGCCAGCACAGCTATCTGGAATTTTGTAAATAATCATATGACATTTGTGAATATCAACATAATTCATATGCTTGTCTTACAAATGTATTAGAACTGTATGTTATGTGTATATTAAACTGCTGGTACAGAAGTGTGTGTTGAACAGGGTTTGTACAGTGCTGAGCCTGGATGTGTGACCACACCGTACCCTGCTGGATTAGAGCAGAAATCTATATAAACTATTGTACATGTGTAAATGTATATGTTTTAGCAGTGGGAACTAGAATATAGAGGATTAACTTGCAAAACTTCAGGGAAAACAGTTGAAATTAAATTGTTTTATGATTGTGCTATAAAAGTTAGTTTCAATGGAGCAAGGAGACAGGATGTCTAGAACTAGGGTGGCTTCTGTATTGTTTTGTAAGTGTTTTATTGTTTTATGCCTTCCAGCAGTTGCAAAGATCTGAGAGATATGTATTTTTCACATGGAGATGCTAAAATGTTGGAGATTTCTGACAATGGGGGTTTAGCTTGGGAACTAAGTCAGGTGACAGAAAAGGGATGTCATCCAAGTTAACCCAGCAGTAATATTTGATATTAATTTAAGAAGTCTCTGAGAGAGAGAGAGGGAGAGAGAGAGAAAGAGAGAGAGCGAGAGAGGGGGCATTTTGTATTTTGTCTTTGACCTAACAAGAACATCCACTCATCACTTCTGCTTGCTTGTTGTTCTGTAAGTATGTTTTAGGGCATAGTAACACTTTTAGATTCATATAGGAATCTAGTAAAGTATAGCTTAGATTTTTTTTATTTATTTGAGACTGTCTTGCAATTTTGTTTTAAATATTTCCTGTGATCTTGAACTCTGATGTAACTGATTAATTATTTAGTATTGTCTTATTATTTTATTATTTATTATTAAATATATATAAGCATTTTTAATTGTGGCTGGTCTGTTTAGAGATATTTAAGCTCTTAGAGTACTTGCATATCTATTTGGTGACACTGTACAGGCCACTCCTAATTGCCTAGCAATTAGTCAAATTACCATTTGGATTAATAGTAACATTGCACAGTAGGATTGGTCACCCTTTGTTAAGGGTCTTAAAGTAGCTGATAAAGAGTGGCTGGTGGCAGTCGGAACTATCTGATAGTCTGAGCATAAGGGGGCATAGCTAGTAAACCTGTGACAGCCAGTATGTGTGTGCTTGTGTGTGTGTGTGTGTGTGTGTGTGTGTGTGTGTGTGTGTGTGTGTGTGTGTGTGTGCGCGTATGTGTGTGTGTCTGTTTGTATATAAATTAAATCTCAAAGAGTGTGTGTGTCAGCTACTTGGGCAGGGACATGATGCACTGGTTGGACAGAGAGGGTACTGGAGATTTTGGTTTGGCCACTCAGCTGGATCTCAACCCTACAGCTATGCCAATGGGGAGTATTATTGCAAAAAGAGGGAGAAACCAGCCCCAGACTGACTATGATCTCTGTGTGCTCTTAAGGGGAAATTGCACTTTACTGTGTGTGCAGTTATCCTCTCAGTGTGTACATTCCCCACTGCTGCCAGTGGTGAGGCTTGAGGCTCAATGATTGTTGGGTCAGTGCTGGGGCATCACATATTAATTGATGGGCAGTGGTGGGATATCCACATCAAATATTAATTGACTTGTAGTGGTGGATATCTACATATTTGGATTCAGTTGTGTGGACATTGCATTCTTGCTGCCTGGAACAGTATTCACTGAAGGTGTTTGTACTCTCAATCAGCCACACAGTGAACATTCAAAGTTTCATATCACACTTTTTTGTTAGCTTAGTCAGGGAGAGCAGGCAAGCATGTCAGCAGAGGAGTATGGCAAACTGACAAGGAGCCAGTTGGCTGAGATGTGCCAGGCTAAAGGACTGGTGCATGCTAACCTGACTAAAGCAGAAATTATTGCAGCCTTGGGCACAGCTACATCACACACCAGTGATCATGAGGCAACCAGGCTGGCCTTGGAGATGTACAACTCTCAGAAAATGGACACTTCAACCTTTCCACAGATAACTTAAAAATCCATCTGGAGTTAAATAGACTTAAACCAGAGGCCAAGCGTTTGGAAATAGAAGCAGCAGAGAGACTCAAACATCTGGAGGCTGAGGAAAATGAGAAACTGCAATGTCTAGAAGCTGAGGAGAATGAGAGGCAGAGGCAACATGAAAAGGAGATGCTGACTCTTCGCCAGGGTCATGGAGGTAATGGGGAAGGGAGTAACCAAACCCCAGAAGCAACAAAGGTCAGTAAATTTCTTCCACAATTTACAGAAGGGGATAATTTTGATAGTCTCATTCATATGTTTGAAAGGGTATGTAAACAGTATAATGTTGATCAAGGGCTCTGGGTATGGTTACTGACCCCCTTACTCCATGGTAAAGCTGTAACTGTTATTTCTAAATTGTTTGATACTGATTGCTTAAATTATAATACAGCCATAAATTGTCTGTTGGAATGTTTTAAGTTAACACCTGAGGTTTATAGGGAAAAAAGTGTGAGCCTAGACGCAAGGCAGATAAAAGTGTGTGTGAATATGTTGATGAACTAAGCACTTATTTTCAAAGGTGGGTGAGCAGATGTCAGGTCACCACTTTTGAAGGGCTGGAAGACCTTTTGGTGAGGGAAGAACCCCTTAGCACTCCGCCTGAGGACATGAGAATATGGTTAGCAGATAAAGAATGTAACACAGCAGAGGAGTTGGGGAAAAAGGGAGACCTATACCTAGCAAGCAGGGCATCACCTCACAGGAAAGGAATACCCAGTGCTGCTCATGGGTCTAAGGGAACCCATAGTTGGCAGCCCGGACTGCCCCAACAGAGTCTGCCAGTAACAGGGGAAGCCACTAGTCCAGGTACATGTCCAGGATCAAGGGTTAAATGTTTTAAATGCAACCAGTGGGGCCATGTAGCATATAGATGTCCACAGAGGCAAGGTGGGGAACAAAAGTTGGGAGAGCCAGTAAGTGGGAATTACAGAATGCCAGCAGTAAGTTGTTTCAAAAAAACAAGGGTACCAAACTACCACAAGATATCCTATCTTAGTAAATGGGCAACAGGCCACTGCTAAGAGAGACACAGCCTCTGACATAACCATTGTGAAGCCTGCAGTGGTTAAAGAGGAGCTCTACTTGCTTGGGCAGTCTACTCCAGTTAGAGCTTTAGGAGGGACCCCATTCAAAATACCTTTGGCTAGGGTTCACTTTGACTGGGAGGGTGGAAAAGGAAGCCAGCAAGTAGGTGTGCTTGAGATCGCCCTGCAGATGTCCTGATAGTGAATAATGATGATAATGCAGTACCTTGTGTGTATGCAGTTATACCCAGTCAGGCTTGGAGACAAGCATGTGGGTCTGGTAGCCTGAGGGAGACCCAGACAGACTGCACACTTGCAGCCAGGACTGGTGATATGGTTACTTTAGGGAGGGAGCTACCCTGTAGCAGTCAGACTGAAGGTGAGACACATCTGCTTGTGGCTACTGATGTTCCCTTGGACAGAATGACTGCAAGGACAGAGGTGAGTAGTAGTACCCAGGCTGACAGTGAGGCACCACTGTCAGAGAATACCAGACCTCCTGTAGATGGGTAGCTGGGAAGGGTTACAAAGAGAGAGTTGAGATAGGCTCAGTTCTCAGACCCTACATTACAAGGCCTGAGGGAGGTAGCTAGTGTGGCACCTGATTCTCAAGGGAATGGGGAATCTGTATACTGTGACAAAGGGTTACTGTATAGAGAGTTGACCCCTGAGGGAGGGCTAGAGGGTGAGAGAATACCCAGAGCCTACCATCTGGCACTTCTAGCCATAGCCCATGAAATTCCCTTTGCAGTTCATATGGGCATAAAACATAGAAAGAGGTGTATTCTGCAGAACTTTTATTGGCCTGGGATTTCCAGAGATGTAACAGGGTACTGCAGGACCTGTGAGCAGTGCCAAAAGGTAGGCAAGACAGGAGACATGGTGAAAGCTCCTTTGATGCCTTTGCCTGTAATTGAGGAGCCATTTCAGAGGGTAGCTATGGATATTGTGGGGCATCTGAGCACCCCAAGCTCCACAGGAAAAAAGTATATCCTAGTGGTAGTATATTATGCTACCAGATACCCTGAGGTGGTGGCTCTGTCCTCCATTGAGGCAGAAAAGGTGGCAAATGCTTTATTAGAGATTTTCAGCTATGTAGGGTTCCCAAAAGAAATACTGACTGACAGATGTGCCAATTTCATATCAGACCTGCTGGCTTGTCTATGGAAGCACTTTGGGACGAAGCACCTAAAGACCATCCCCTACCATCCCCAAACTAATGGTCTTCTTGAGAGGTTAAGCTCTGCACTCAAGACCATGGTATGTGCATTTGCAGACCACGTCAAGAGCAAGTGGGACAAATATTTGCCTCATCTTTTGTTTGCTTACAGGGAGGTGCCCCAGGAATCCACAGGTTTTCCACCCTTCAAGTTGATGTATGGGCATAGGGTGAGGGGACCTCTATATATGATTTGAGATGAATGGGAGGGTGAGTGTGAATCCCACAAGAAGTCTGTTGTGGCATATGTCCATAACTTCAGGACAAGGCTCAGGGAGCTCATGGGCTTGGCCCAGGAGAACCTGACAGAAACCCAACAGAGGACAAATGTTTGGTATGACAGGAATGCTCGAGCTAGAGAGTATGCTGTGGGGCAGCAGGTAATGTCTCTCATTCCTATTGGACGCAGCAAGCTGCAGACAGCTTGGGAGGCACACTTCAATGTGGTAAGGAATGTCAGTGATGTTAACTACATGGTAGAACTGCTAGGCAGGAGGCAGGGGCACACGCTGTACCCTGTTAACATAACAAAACCTTACCATGACTTGATAAGGAGGCCCTGGTGCTAAGTATTTGCAGTACAAGGCAGGAGGAGTATGAAGGAGATCTATGGCTACAGGGAGCCTGCCAGCCAAATCTCAAATTACTGTGGTGGAGCTTAGGGTTGCAGGCATGTGATGGGACAGTGCAGCACTGTAATGGGGGTCAGGAATGCCAAGGAAGCTTTAATCTCAAGACAGGGAATGGGGTAAGGTATTCCCAGATAGCCTCACCCTCTCAAGCAAAGTTTCTCAAGGGTCACTTATAAAACTAGCTTGAGTTTTTGGGAGGGGAGAAGTGGGATAATGGGAAATACTGCCAACCCATCAGCTGAAATTTTGTAAATAATTATATGTAATTTGTGAATATTAATATGATTTATATAGAAGTGTGACAGAAGGAGATACTTCCAGTGCAGCTATCTGGAATTATGCAAATAATCATATGTAATTTGTGAATATCAACATGATTCATGTGCTTGTCTTACAAATGTACAACCAACAAATCCGAGGCGCAAAGAAAATGTAAATTGAACCAACATTTAAAAAATAAAAAATAAATGGAGAATCCAGATGGTAAAATCCAAGTTTAATACACAGAACAACCAAATATTAAATGCTTTCATCCCGAAGTCCACTGGGGACTTCATCAGAATACAAAGAACACATTGAAATTATATATATATATGTATGTATAAAACCTAGCTCATGTACCTGAACTCTACAATCTATCAGCTCTCTCTTTTAATATTGGTGTTACAGTGATAAAATCGTTTAAGTCTGAAGGGAACATGGCATTTAACCTAAGCTGCCACTGTAACTCTCTTTTATTAAAAATATTTTTCCAATAACCCCTCTAGAATTTATAACTATTTGTACCAAAATTCCAAAGGTAAATTTAATAAAGTTCACAGAACTGATGAGTGTTTAAATAACGCATTAGTTTCTTTTTTATTCTTGATGTTGTACAAGTGTTCATATATTCAACTTTTTAATGCCAGCTCTGTTTTACATATACAGAATGCCATGCACCCTTCACATTTAGCCAAAGAAACTATCCTCATAGAAGAACAGTTTCCATTGAGAAAGACTACCTTACTACCCAACCTGTTTCCTAAGATTATGTCACTTTCCCTTGTGATGTAGTTGCAGTGATTGCAATATCCGCAAGGCTTAGTTCCCTTGCCCTGTTTTGCTTGTACCTTGTTCTCTAAAAGCCTCTTGATATTATTACCAATTTTACTGATAAATATTGGTTCATTACCCATTATTTTACTTATTTCAGGATCAGTTTTAAAAATATTCCAGTTTCTCCTTAAAATGTTTTTCCTTTTTCTTAACATAGGAGTGTATTGTACACATGCTTTTCATAATTTTGAACATCTAAATTTCTCATCGTGTCTAGTCTATTAGGGACCTCCCCACCAAGAAGGGATTTGTACCTACCTCCCCATTGATCATATATCCTTCGGATGATGTCACAAACCATCAAATCAGGATATCATCTCTCACCAAACATTGCATTTAATTTCTCTAATTCTTCCCAAAGATCTTCCAAATAGGAAGTCATATGGGCCAGTCGAATGGCCTGCCCTTTGATTAAACTTTTCCTTTGGGCCAAGGGGTGGCAACTACTGAAATATAAATAATTACAAAAAGTATCTTTTCTGTAAATGTTGGACTTGAACCCTTTTTGTGTATGAGAAATGGAGGTGTCCAAATAATGTATACTATAAGGGTCCCATTGATATGTAAATTCCAAAAGAATCTGTGGAATGGTTTAAATAATGGATGAAAAGCCCAATATCTTCGTTTCCCCTTCCACAAAACAAATATATCATCAAAACATTGTATATATAATTGGATGTATTTCCAGAATTCACAGCTGAACATGTGTTTTTGCTCCCAACCTAATAGTGCAATATTAGCATAAATGGGGGCACATGCTGCCCCCCATTGCTTCTCCTCTGATTTGTTGAAAGTATTGCCCTTCAAAGTAGAGGTAGTTGTTTTCCAAAGTTAAACACATCAATTCACATGTTAGTGTGACCTCATCATGCCTCAAACTGGAAAAGGAAAACAACACTTCTTCAAAAAGCTGTAAACCCTCAACTTTAAGTATACAGGTAAATAAATCTTTGATGTCTGTTGGTAAAAATATCAACTCACTAGATCATAACTCAGGTTTCAATTGGGCTAAAAATTCCCAAAAGTCTTTGACCAAATGCAGGGTCTTTAAAATTGTGTGCTTCCCTTTTTTATCTACAAAATAGCTAAGGGGTGGGTTTTAGATCCACCTGCCAAGACTACTGGTCTGAAAGGTGTTTTAACAATACTCTTATGTACCTTAGGTAGGAAAAATCTAAACATTTTAAGGAGAAACTGGAATATTTTTAAACTGACCCTGAAATAAGTAAAATAATGGGTAATGAACTAATATTTATCAGTAAAACTGGTAATAATATCAAGAGGCCATTAGAAAACAGGGTACAAGCAAAACAGGGCAAGGGAACTAAGCTCTGTGGGTGTTGCAATCACTGCAACTACATCACAAGGGAACGTGAAATAATCTTAGGACACAGGTTGGGTAGTAAGGTTGTCTTTCTCAAGGGAAACTGTTCTTCTATGAGGATAGTTTCTTTGGCTAAATGTGAAGGGTGCATGGCATTCTATATAGGTAAAACAGAGCTGGCATTAAAAAGTAGAATATATGAACACTTGTACAACATCAAGAATAAAAAAGAAACTAATGTGTTATTTAAACACTCATCAGTTCTGTGAACTTTACTAAATTTACCTTTGGAATTTTGGTAAAAATCGTTATACATTCTAGAGGGGGGATTGGAAAAATCTTTTTAGTAAAAGAGAGTTACAGTGGCAGCTTAGGTTAACTGCTTAAACAATTTTATCACTGTAACACCAATATTAAGGGAGTGAGCTTATAGATTGTAGAGTTCAGATACACTGAGCTAGGTTTTACAGATATAACACATTTTTATATATATATATATATATATATATATATATATATATATATACATACAGAGAGAAAGGATTGAAACCCTTTTATATGTTTATTGTTTTGTAATATGGATAGGCAGAAATTATTGTGTCTTTTTTAAATACATGTTTTTTTAAATTCACATCATGGTTAATTAACATTGTGATTCAACAAGTATTTTTATTGGTGGATTAGGGGTCAATTGGATACTTTGATTGTATTTAAACTTTTGATCTCAGTGTGTTTTTTGTATTTTGATGAAGTCCCCAGTGGATTTCGGGATGAAAGTGCTTAATATTTGTTTGTTGTATGTATTAAACGTGGATTTTACCATCTGGATTTTCCATTTATTTTTTATATTTTAAGTGTTGCTTCAGTTTGCATTTTCTTTGCACCTCGGATTTGTTGGTTGGTTATTTGGTGCTGGAGAACTAATGATTGATACTTTAGAGTTTAGACCATTTTGGTCCTAATTCCACTTTGTCACAAGAGACAGAAATTCAGTCTATTAGGGAAACCATCACCTCCCTTAGAGGAGAACTCACGAGGATTACTGAGCTTTTAACTCAAAAGGATGCTATTGTAAACTTCAATATAAATAATGGATCAGGCAGAAGGAACGAAGTGTCTGGGGAAGTTGGTTTGAGATCCCCTAGCAACATGCTTCATGATGTGCCTTCTCAACAAGTGATGCTGGACGTCCACAAACATGTTGATGCTGATCCAGCAGTGAGAGCGCGGAATGGCGGCCATATCAACACCGTTATTCATGCAACAGTTTACCATGCCAGAGAAGATGCTAACTTTCATTTCAAAGCCACGGGAGAGTGTCCAAGGATAAGAAATGAGTAAGGTACTGCATTTTTTAATTATGACTCGAGATCTCGAGTCCAGGATAATATACATCTACGCAGCGGGCTGTATGCCCAACAGTTAATTTTTGCTCACCGGACATTGTGGACTGTTTCTGGGATAAGTTTGTTGGAATCATAAAGAGCACTTTTGTTTCATGACTAAGGAAGGGACATTAAGATCCAATAATACTGCTGTTGTACCTAACGAACAATACTATTCTCTTAAAGACATGTTCTCTTTTGAAAAGAGACTTTTTAAATATAAAAGTTTACAAATTGAAACAATGTACCTCAGAGAGTGTGTCAGATTAGGGGCTATACCCCAGGGACTACGTGTTTTTAAATTTCCATTTGGTATAGTGGATACTGAGCAAATTGTGAATGATTTTTCTGACATGTTCAATAGATGGGGTATGGAGTTTTTAGAAAAAGTGTTAGGTTACAATAAAAAAGAGAGGGAAAGCTTTTCTATGGAAGATGAGGAGTTGAATGACAAAATTTTGGCAGATCTTTTGTTTCCACAATACGAGAGTTTGTATAGTAAGATAGTTGGTAGAGAAGAAAGGAAATGTAACAATTTAATAAAAAACAATGCAAATTAGATGGAGATATGAAACAATCTAAAAATAAAATGGTTTATCCAGTGCATCATATTTTGCAACAAGGTGAGAGAGATCAAAGAACTCACGGGGTCAACACAGATGGTGCAGAAACAGTACCAGTAGCACAGGAAATTAATAGTTAGATGGGGAACTCTTACCATGGGAGGGAAAGGTTCAGGAATTAATTGAAGGCACTGATAATATAGTACCGGAATCTGAGGGATGCAAAATATACGATTACATTGATAGAGTCATTACTCCAGAATATTTTACTCTATTTTTAAAGGGCTTTAAGTTTGTGTCCATGAAATATCCAGATCTTGCTGATGTTTTGGCAGAGATTAAATTATACACCAGGAAGTTAAATTTTAATGTCCTATTTTCCAACAAGACTAGGGAAAGAAATGAAGTACCCCTTTGGTTTTAAGTGTATGTAAAAGGAGGAGTGTCTATAAACTCCCTTACACCCTTTAACAGGGGTATATGAAAACATCATTTTGGAAGAGGTATATAATGCCTGGTTGAAAGACAAGTTTTTTATAATAATTCAAATGAGGAAGAACACACACTATTACAAGAATTAAGGAAGGATAGAGGTTTACGTATCATGACATCTGATAAGGGGGAAGGAACGGTTCTCTTTAACATCGAGGACTATCTCAATAAGATGCATAATATTTTATTTGATGACAACAGCTACTTTCAGGTTTCTAAAAATCAAATAAACATCTCTTATAGTAGAACTGATTCCTATTTAGAGGAATATGTGCTTACTCAGCAGATTAGTTTAGACACTTATGAATTTCTAGTGAACAATAACCCAATAATACCAGCTATGTTCAGGATACCTAAGGTACATAAGAGTATTATTAAACCCCCTTTCAGACCAATAATCTTGGCAGGTGGATCTAAAACACTCCCCTTAGCTATTTTGGTAGATAAAAAACTGAAGCACTTAGTTTTAAAGACTCTGCATTTGATCAAAGACTCCTGGGAATTTTTAGCCCAATTGAAACCTGAGTTATGGTCTAGTGAGTTGATATTTTTAACAATAGACATCAAATATTTATTTACCTGTATACCTAAAGTTGAGGGTTTACAGCATTTTGAAGAAGTGTTGTTTTCTTGTTTCAATTTGAGGCATGATGAGATCACACTAATATGAACTGATGAGTATAATTTTGGAAAACAACTACCTCTACTTTGAAGGACAATACTTTCAACAAATTAGAGGGGTAGCAATGGGGTCAGCATGTGCCCCCATTTATGCAAATATTGTACTATTAGTTTGAAAGCAAAAACACGTGTTCGCCTGGGAATTCTGTAAATACATCTGATTATATATATGATTTTTGGATGATATATTTATTTTGTGGAAGAGGAAACAAGAAAATATTGGGCTTTTCATTCATTATTTAAACCATTCCACAGATTTTTGGGAATTTACATATCAATGGGACTCTTATAGTATACATTATTTGGACACCTCTATTTCTCATACACAAGAAGGGTTCAAGTCCAACATTTACAGAAAAATATTTTCTGTAATTCTTATTTATATTTCAGCAGTTGTCACCCCTTGGCCCCCAAAAAAAAGTTTAATCAAAGGGCAGGCCATTCGACTGGCCTGTATGACTTTCCATTTGGAAGATCTTTGGGAAGAATTAGAGAAATTAAGTGCAATGTTTTGTGAGAGGGGATATCCTGATTCGATGGTCCATGACATCATCTGAGGGGTATACAATCAATAGGGAGGTAGGTATAACCCCCTTCTTAGTAGTGAGGTCCCCGATAGGCTGGACACGATGAGGAATTTAGATGTTCAAAAATATGAAAAAGTATGTATTGTACAATACACCCTATGTCAGGAAAAATCAAAGACATTTTAAGGAGAAAGTGGAATATTTTTAATATTGATCCTGAAATAAGTAAAACAATGGGTAATGAATCAATATCTATCAGTAAAACTGGTAATAATATCAACAGGTTATAAGGGAACAGGGTACAAGTAAAACAGGGCAAAGGAACTAAGCCCTGTGGGTGTTGCAATCAGTGTAACTATATCACAAGGGAAAGTGAAATAATCTTAGGAAACAGGTTGGGTAGTAAGGTAGTCTTTCTCAAGGGAAAGTGTTTTTTTACGAGGAAAGCTTATTTGGCTAAATGTCAAGGGTGCATAGCATTAAAAAGTAGAATATATGAACACTTGTACAACATCAAGAATAAAAAAGAAACTAATGCGTTATTTAAACATGCCATCAGTTGTGTGAACTTTACTAAATTTACCTTTGGAATTGTAGAACAAATAGTTATAAATTCTAGAGGGGGGACTGGAAAAATCTTTTGAGTAAAAGAGAGTTACAGTGGCAGCTTAGGTTAGCTGCCATGTTCCCTCCAGGCTTAAACAATTTTGTCACTGTAACACAAATATTAAGGGAGAGAACTGATAGAGTGTAGAGTTCAGGTACACTGAGTTAGGTTTTGCAGATATAACACGTTTTATATATATATATATATATATATATATATATATATATATATATATCTATACAGAGAGAAAGGATTGAAACCCTTTTATATGTTTATTGTTTTGTGCTATGAATAGGCAGAAATTATTGTGTCTTTTTTAAATACATGTTTTTTTTAAATTCACATCAGGGTTAATTGACATGGTGATTCAACATGTATTTTTATTGGTGGATTAGGGTCAATTGGATCTTTTGATTGTATTTAAACTTTTTATTTCAGTGTACTTTTTGTATTCTGATAATGTCCCCAGTTAATTTCAGGATGAAAGCACTTAATATTTGGTTATTCTGTATATTAAACGTGGATTTTACGATCTGGCTTCTCCATTTATTTTTTATTTTTTAAGTGTTGGTTCTGTCTAACAAATGTATTAGAACTGTATGTTATGTGCATATTAAACTGCTGGTACAGAAGTGTGTGTCGAACAAGGTTTGTACAGTGCTGAGCCTGGATGTGTGACTATAGTGTGCCTGCTGTATTAGAGCAGAAATGTATATAAACTATTGTACATGTGTATGTTTTAACAGTGGGAACTAAGGCAGAGGTAGCTTGCAAAACTTCAAGATAATAGTTGAAATTAAATTGTGTTATGATTGTGCTTTAAAAGTTAGTTTCAATGCAGCAAGGAGACAGGATGTCTAGAACTAGGGTGTCTTATGCATTGTTTTGTAAGTGTTTTATTATTTTATGTCTTCCAGCAGTTGCAAAGATCTGAGAGATATATCTTTTTCATAGGGAGATGCTAAAATGTTGGTAGTTTCTGAAAATGTGGGTTTAGCTTGGGAACTAAGTCAGGTGACAAAAAAGTGACGTCATCCAAGCTAAACCAGCAGTAATATTTGATACTAATTTAAGAACTCTCTGAGAGAGGGAGAGGCGGCATTTTGTATTTTGTCTTTGACCTAACAAGAACATCCACTCATCAATTCTGCTTGCTTGTTTTTATGTAAGTAAGTTTTTAGGGAATAGTAACTGTTTTAGACTCAGAAATATAGTAAAGTATAGCTTAGATGTTTTCTTTATTTATTTGAGACTGTCCTGCAATGTTGTTTTAAATATTTCCTGTGATCTTGAACTCTGATGTAACTGATAACTTATTTAGTATTGTCTTGTTCTCTTATTAGCTATAATTAAATATATTTAAACCTTTAATTATGTCTGATCTTGCATATCTATTTGGTGACACTGTACAGGCCACTTCTAATAGCCTGGCACTTGGTCAAACTACCATTTGGAT
Source organism: Protopterus annectens (assembly GCF_019279795.1). Classification (NCBI taxonomy): domain Eukaryota; kingdom Metazoa; phylum Chordata; order Ceratodontiformes; family Protopteridae; genus Protopterus; species Protopterus annectens. The sequence continues at coordinate 1,114,047,237 of NC_056732.1, read as the reverse complement.
TAATAGTAACATTACACAGTAGGATTGGACACCCTTTGTTTAGGGCCTTAAAGTAGCTGATAAAAAGTGGCTGGTGGCAGTCAGAACTACCTTATAGTCTGGGCAAAAGGGGGCATAGCTAGTAAACATGTGCCTGCCTTTCCCAGGAGTGTGTGTGTGTTTGTATATAAATCAAATCTCAAAGAGTGTGTGTGTCAGCTACTTGGGTAGGGACACGAAGCAGTGGTTGGACAGAGAGGGCACTGTAGAACTTGGTTTGGTCACTCAGCTGACATCTCACCCCTATAGCTGTGCCAGTGGGGAGTCTTATTGGGGATCTGAATAAACCAGCCTTAGACAGACTGTGATCTGTGTGTGTGTACTTGTCATCCTCCCAGTGTGTATCCTCCCCACTGTTACCAGTGCTGGGGTGTCACAAATGCCACCTCTTCCTGAGGGGACTGTCAAAAGGCCAAGCTCCCCTCAAGCAAAATAGCTCTAAAATTTTGCCAAAATATGTGTCCTCTGGAGGGGATTGTGAGGAAGCATGCCAATCATCTAAGTTGGTGTCTGAAGTGGGTTGTCTCCAGGAAGTCCAGGTGCTTCCTCTTGGATGTTCTCCTCCTGGGAACATCAGGGAATGTGTCACCTGACTGCTCAAAGGACTGATTCTGCTTTTGTGCAGAAGGCTTGAAGCTTATAGAATGACTGTGAGCCATGGATGTCTGATGAAAAAGGGACAAGTGAGAGGGAATCATAGAATGAAAATAATATAAAATAAAAAGGCATTGCGGCTAGAGGGTAAAAACACTTTAATGTACAAATCACAAATAGTAGGTAAGCTCTTTCGAGGTTGCCCTCTTCTTCAGACCTTAATAAAACAAATCATGTTCTAAAAGTTTAAATACTAGTAACAGCCAATAAAAGCAGACATGAACTAATGAGGCAAACCTCTTTTCTTCAAAAGAGGTTTTAAAGAGACAGCACTATTCAGGCCTGGTGGAACATATGCTTTAAAATCAACAATCCATCTTAGCTAAATATACTCTGTCTCATTACATAGATCTCCCTCTCTTGGGCTTTCATTAATCTACTGTAAAACCAAAAACTTAAAATTATGATCCACACCACATTCAGATACATGTTTGGCCAGTGCATTAGTCAACTTATTATTATGTATATCATTCAAATGCTCCATTACTCTCTCCTTTAACATACGACTAGTCTTACCTATATACAAAAACTTCTACAGAGGTTGCACTTAGCTATATATACTATATTCTTGGTGCAACAGTCTGCATAAAAAGAAAACTCTATGGGCTTGGAAGACATTTGCTGCATAACCATACAGGTTGACCAGGTATTACAACAAGCTTTACAAGCCCTACAGGCATATGTGCCCTTTCACTGCGAAGTGAACCGTTCATATGTTCTATTGTGTTTATAGCACAAATGTTGCTTCAAATTCCTGCTATTCTTGAAACTGAATTTGGGGACAGGTTCTATAACCCTACTAATTTTGGGATCTGTTAACAGATGGGCCAGTTCCTTTTCACAATCTCAAAGATTTTATTAACATCACCAGAGAAAGTCAAACACAACCTAGTCACCACTTCAGTGCCTACTCCTCCATCATCCTGTACGGTCATAGGGGACAGATCAGAAAAGAAGGGTCTCGTTTTATTACTATCTAACATGCTCGCTTCCTTTATTGCTTTGTCTATTTCTTCGGTTTTATAACCCCTATTCTTAAGATCTACACACAATACATCAAGTGCCTCTTTTAGACTTTCCACATCAGTATGCAATCTCATGCATTGAAGTACCTGATTCTTTGCAAGATTTTTTATAATATGCCTGGGATGCATACTCGAATGATGAAGAATATTATTTCTCCTGCAAGATTTTCTATATAACTTAGTTGATATATTACCAAGCATATTCTTACTCACACTTATGTCTAAAAAATCAGTCTTTACTTGGGAGTAATGTAGAGAGAATGATAAATAAGAGGTAGTATTCTATAGGAACTGCACAAAACTTTCAAGCTCTACCTCATTGCCATGTGCCATGCCAAATAAAAAAGATGTTGTCCACAAAACATTTATAAAAGGTGACATGTTGTATAAACATTTCACTACAAAAGACAAACTCTTTTTCCCAATTGCCAGCACAATATTAGTGTATGTGTTTGCACATGCTGTGTCCATGGCAACTCCTACTGTCTGGAGAAAGTATTCATGCTCAAAAAGAAATATGTTGTTCTCTAAAATCAATTCTAGGAGGGCACAAATCATATTGACCTTAGTCGTAGAAAACCTACTTTCTTTAGCTAAAAACTGTCTCACATTTTCGACTCCCTCATCATTAGGGATGACAGTGAACAAGGAGTTCACGTCCAGTGTAACAAAAAACACATTTTGGATCTCAATATCACCCCTGGAGCTAGCCCACATGTAAAGTTGTTCCGGAAACTGCTTACTATCCTTTAGAACATTCTCTACAGTGTCTAGAACATGTCTAAGCTGTTTTTCCACATATATGGACATAGGCTCTGTGAGCCACCCCCTTCCAGATACAATAGGTCGGTGAGAGGGATTTAATGGATCTTTGTGAACTTTAGGCAAGCCATATATAACCGGTATAGTGGGATGTTGAACAGAATAATATGTATATAAAGAATAATCAATTTGATCAGTCATTAATAGATCATATACATAAAAATTCAGTCTATCCATAATACCATTAACCTGGTATTTCTGTAGTATAACATAGACAGTATTGTCATAGAGCATCTCACACATTTTACTAAAATAATCCATAGTATCAAAAATAACTATCCCACCACCTTTGTCAGCTGGCCTGATGACCAAGTGTTCAGCCCTAGTCAATACGCTTAATGCTTCACCTTCCTTAGCTGTTAAATTATAGAAACCAGCTCTTGATTTTTCATTGATTGATTTCTTAGATCATCTTCACACATCTTAATAAATGCCTCCATTGCAGGAGAATTATTTGGTACATAACAGCTCGGTTTCTTAAAGCCACGTATATTTAATGTTTCTGTGCCCCCATTCATAAAAGCAGTCTTAAGCATAATATTTCTAGCAAACATATTCAATTCTAGAATCGTATCTACTAGATTTAACTTGCTAGCAGGAACAAATGAAAGACCCTTGTTTAATACTGTAATTTGTTCATTGGTAAGTTCTGCAGAAGATAAATTAAAAACTAAATCATTCACTTCCGATTGCGTGTGATCAAACCTTTGATTTGAGCCAAGGGGTTAGATTGTAACCTTCCCCTTCTCCTGTGGCTTTGAGACCTTCCCATCCATTTGTCTTGCCTTATTGGAGGAGTTTTCTCCAAAAAAACAGCCAAATGGCGAGTACTATTTGAACCCTGTTCAGGTGTTGTACATATACCACTACTACTATTTATCACTGTAGTAGGATTTTTTTGTCCAGCCTAATGCATTTTTTGCACGGTTGCGCAGTTCTTGGTACTTAGTTAGACTTTGTGTTTCTTTGTTTTTTTGATAGTAAAGCCAGGCAGTGTCGCTGGACTTGAGGATTTGTTTGGTTTCTTTACTGAGCCAGGGGTTTGTAGAGGTTCTAACTTTGATTTTGCGCAATGGAGCGACAGTGTCTAGGTGTTGTATAAATGTTTTGTTGAAATATGCTACAGCCTAGTCAAGTGGGAGAGTTTTTAGGGGGGGGTCCAGTCACAGTTACAGAGTAAAGTGTTGAGGACTTCAGGAGAGAATTTTTTTGTGTTTCTAGTGGATATATAGTTAGTGGTTTTGCATATGCTTGTTCTACTATGTATAAAGTATATTATGTTGTGGTCACTTAAGGTGTCTGGGAGACTGGCTGTGTGAGGGTACAATGTGGGGTTGTTAGTTAGGACACAGTCAAGGATGGATTCCCTTTTAGATTTTTTTATCACATCTAGTTGGAATTTGGACTACCTGTTGGTATCCATGGAGATTTATTAGATTACTTGGTGGTTCTGATATACAGGTGAACCAATCTAAGGTTGAAGTCCCCCAGAATAAGGGTTTCTTGTGAGTATGTGGAAGAACACCAGGATAAGAAGTCTTCAAGGCTAGCAGTTGTATTACCAGGTGGAATATAGATCACAATTGTGGTGATGACCTTTTTAGGGTGAAGTTGAAGTTGTGAGATAAGTATGTCCCAATTATTGGGGGAGGGGTAGGAATTTGGTAATTGACGGACAGTTAAGTTGGACTTGTACAGTAAGGCAGTTCCACCCCCTTTACGAAGTGGTCTGTCTTGTCTAATGATATTGTAGCCAGTAGGGAGAACTTCTGAGTTAGCTATGTTTTTATTTAGCCAGGTTTCTGTTAAAGCAACTATGTCTGGAGAGTAGTGTGCTATTGTGGCCTGGAGTTCAGGTATTTTATTTTTGATACTTCTCATATTAATATTTAGCATTAAAAGATGGTTGGTTTTACTGCTGTTGTTGATTTGCCCAGGGATGAAGAAAGTGGGGCTGTTATATTCTGACATTTGTGTTGGAGCAGTTTGTGTTGGACAGGATGGATTTGGGCCTGGGTTGGGGTGGATATTCCCACTCATGGTGAGCCTGGAGTTAAAATGGTTATACAGATGTTGGAGTTTGGTGAGGAGTGTGAGAAAGTATTGTGTTTTTTTTTTGAGTAGGAATGAGAGCATATGTGTTTAGTTCTGAATTGGTCTACTAAAAATAAATACATTTAATATTAAAGCAAATATTTATATAAAAAAAATAAATTGATAATATAAAAAACAATAAGATACCTTAAACAGGTGCTGCTTTCAACATTAAAACTGGTTTAATAGCAATCACCTTGTTCAGTCCACTTGTGGTTTTTGAACAACATTTTTATTTTATGGAGAGGAAATCAGGAAGAATTAGATAGGTTTATAAGGTATTTGAATGATTCAACTAATTATTTAAAGTTTACCTATCAGGTTGATGCTGTTTCCATTAATTACTTTGATATTAATTTATATAAGAACTTGGAGTTAGGGAGATTTGAGTTCAATATTTACTGCAAGGACACTTTTTCAAATGCCTACTTACATTATGACAGCCAACACCCAAAATGGCAAAAGAAAAATTTGGTAAAAGAGCAGTATATTAGATTAAGTAGACTGGTATCTGAGGAAAGAATTTTTGATACTGAGGTAGTGAGATTAGGTGAGATGTTTAAGAATTGTGGGTACCCATAAAAACAAAATCTGCTGGATGAAGTGTTGGCATGGGTGGTTGAGGGGAGGCACACAAGATATATTCCCCTTTTATAATCTAGAAAACTGACTAATGGTAATACCGATGTCCCCCAGGTTGTTGATCCTTCTCTTGTTTTTGTTATGCAGTTCAATAGAGATGTATTTTCTTTGATGAACCATATCAGGGAGCATTGGAACACTGTATTTGGCATACTTGACTTGTTAAACTCTGTGTGTGACTATCCCAGAGTAGTTTTCAAAAACAGTACCAACATAAAGACTATCCTAGAAAGGAGACAGAATGTAAGTGTGCCTTCCACTGGCAATTTGGGTATGAGGTGCTGTGGGGCATGTGGACAGTGTAGGTTTACTTTGGAGAGGTCTCACTTAATAGTGCTTAGTTACCCAAATGTGATCTCTGTTAATGGGAGATATGATTGTAACACTAGGGGGGGGTAATTTATATTGCTGTCTGTGCCTCCTGTCCAGCTTTTTATGTGGGTAAGACTAGGATTTACCAACATAATTATGCTATTAAAAAGGGCAGTGTTAATAACGCATTATATAAACATTCTGTTATGTGCAATAATTTAAAAAAAATGTTCTTTCTGGATTCTGGAAAAAGTATCTGCACCAGAAAGGGGTAGAAATTGGGAGCGCAAAGTGGAATATAGAGAATATGTCTGGCAGATATTATTGAATGTTAGTGTTTCTCCTAGACTGAACGATGTTCTTTCTGTTAAGCCAGCTTTAATGTTGAAAGCAGCATCTATTAAGCCATCTTATTGTTTTTTATATTATCAATTTAGTTTTTTATATAAATATTTGCTTTAATATTAAATGTATTTGTTTTTAGTAGATACTGATGCTAATACAGCTTTAAGAACGTGTTGATTTGATTTTGGCACATATGGTTCTCCAGTTCGATTCTCGGCTAGAGTGCCTACTGTCTGAAGTCTGCATGTCCTCCCCGTGGTCGAGTGGTATTCGAAAGACATGCGTGAATGGGTGTGCCTTTGTTGAAGGTTGGGTGTCGGGCTGGCACCTCGGCACCATAAAAATCTACTGCCAATCATTAGCGGACCAGAGTTCTGCTGTGGCGACCCCTAACCGGGAAAAGCCGAAAGAAGAACAACATAAATGTTGTGGTTAAATGGGAAGAGTATGTGTTTCTGAAGAAGTTCATTACTGGATGAAAGCACTTAAACTGTTATTAAAGTTCTTGTTTGTGGCACTTGGGCTGTGCTGTTTTTTTTATTTTTTGGATTGTTAGTATGCTGCCATTCGCATTTTGGTTACTTTGTTATAGTTTGAAAATTATAATCAGACATTGCCAAGTAAGGCAGGAAAAATAAAAAATAGCATATCTGTAGTTATTACATATTACAGGCTAGCAATGTGTGTACATTAACAGCAGTGGAAAATAAATTACATGAATCTGGAGTTAATGTCAAGCAACTGCTAAGTAATTTATTCAGGAAAGCTTTAAGTGTGTATACACCCAGGCTAGTACAGAACTCACTAAGCAATAAAGTAAAATAAATGCTATGAACTAGCAGTTTTCCAGACAGCCAAGTTGTGAAATGTGAAACTACATTACATAGAAAAGAAGCATACTTTTGAGTTGAAAATGCATTTGTTAAACCTGCACTACATGCAAATTAAAACAGTAGTCTTATGAACAAATGCTGATAGTATACAGAACAGCATAAAACATGGTTAAATGTTAATGTAATATAAGTGACAGTGTTAATAGTACTCATTGGACATTATCTTACCTTTGACCTAGTCAGATTACTCTGTTAGTAATGTAGATGTTGCAAAATCCGGTTCTGGTATTTGTTTTAAGAGTAGTAAAAATCCTCCACACTTTTAATGTTATGCAAGAACACACCAGAAATCCTTTATTCAAGAAGTTGCAAAAGTTATCAAAATTATTACAAATTAATTAAATAAAAAATGTTAGTCTTGATAAAAATCTCTAATAAGTTGTAGCTAAATAACATCCATATATTTAAAGCACTTAGTTGTGTAGTGGAGTAAAACAAATGATCAAAGGACACATGCATAAAATACATATGAGTCTAACACTGGATGTTTGAAGACTATTTTAGAGTATGAAGGATACCTTCAGTATACCCATCTGTAGCAGCTTTAAAGTTGATTTTATTAAATAAGGCTGTCTCAGAGGGACTTTGACCTCCTCATCAGACGTATTTCAAATAAGCTACTGGAAATGTGCTTATGGGCTGTGTTTTTCCCACCAAAATGGCAGTGACACTAGTGTCATTCACATGAGGACCTTAACTACCAAGTAAGACTGTAGCATTAATTCATTCACACTTTTGTTTCTTACTGTCTGCCATCTGACATGTCTGTCTGCATCCTCTCGCTCTCCACAACAAGGCAGAGGTAAAAGAGGACCTCCTGGCACAGATGGGAGAGGCTTTTGCCCTTTGGTTGACCTTTTATACTCGGAGTACTTATGCCAGCAGCTGTGAGAAGGTAGAGTGGCCTTAACTGCAGCTCTTCTTGGAGGGAAGGTTATGGATTGTTTCCTTCTTTGCTCCCCTCCATCAGAAGATATAGCTCAGGTGGAAGATGTGGGAGTGTATAAGCAGTTCACTTGTACTGTGTGTGTGTGTGTGTGTGTGTGTATGTGTGTGTGTTTACACAAGGAGCAGAGAGTTTTCTGTGAATGTACCTGGAGTGGTGTGTTTGTTTGCCCACACTGTTAGCTCCACTGCTACTTTATTGCAGAGTTTTATTTTATCCTTATTTGTGGTTATTGGAAGCTTATTTTACCTTTATCATTCGTTTTTTTGGACGTACAACGTACTGCAGCATTTTTTTTCTCAGAGGATGGCAAATGTTGGAGGTATTATGAGGAAGAAAGAGATAACTAGAAATATATGTTTTGAAGTTTAATGAGTTGGCAAACTTTAAAAAATTCCCTACAGAGTGCTCTGTTAGAAATATTGGGCGAGCAAATGGGTGTATATAAAGAAATGAATTATTTATTTATTTATTTTTTAGCTGGGATGCAGCATCTGAATTGCCTAGATGTAGTAAGACCTTGTTAAGTTTAATTCTGGTGGCTGCCAAAAAAAAAAATACCGAAATCCAAGTGTAATCCGATTGTATTTGAAATGAATATTGTAACAGAGATAAAAAAACTGAAAGTGGGATCTTTAGAAAAAGGTAGGGACAAATTACATAGAAAAAATGGAAATTGCGGGAACAAGATATGCAGAATAATGTTTTGGAGGAGAAGTGAGGTCTAAGAGAAGGTAGGAATTGAGCAATTTATGTAACGTTGGGTCGATGATAATTATACAAAAGAATATCTCTAATATATAATGTTTGTAACTAGGCACATGTTAATATGATTTGTTTTCTTTTATATAAATGCATGTCTGTGTCGTGATAGTTTAATAAGCATATTAAAAAAGTGTTACTGCAGAAGTTCTTTTGCCTTTTCCACAGCTGTCATCTGTTATCTGAGATTCCCACAGCCAGTTATGTTCCTGCTGCTATTACCGCCACTACTTTGCTGGAGCTCAGTTCATTTTACCCTGCTCTTCAGTAATTGTGGAAGTGCCTTTTGTCTTTCCTTCAACACTGAAGGCTAATTCTGGACCTGTGGTCACAGTATTGCACTTTTTATAAAAATCTCAGCCTTTTCCACTGAATTCAATAACTGTTACTGCTTGACTTTATTGATTTTACTTGGTGTTACAGTTTGTAGCTCTTTAGACATCATAGTTGACATGTTCAAAATTTTTAGTTACTGTGAAGCTTAACTTTTCATCTGAGCTGCACCGAGGCAGACATTTTCTTTCTAGACCCTAATATGGACTTTGAACTATTTACTTATGTCAGTTATTTGTCAATTAATTGTGCTTGTTTGTGGTTCTTCAGATTTCAATGTTCATATCTTCAACACTTACATCTACTCAGAATCCTTGTTCTTCACTGGAGCAAATTTACTCTCCTGAAGTTTTGGTCTTCATTTTGAACTACAACTGCAACCTTTTTCTTCAATTTACACTGGTTGTCATCCAGTGCTACAGTGTTTTATGCATATGTTTTTGTTTTCCCTGGTTCTTTGCACTTCAAAAATCTACCTCTACAACCACATGGGACTTAATATTCTACACAGTAACCTAAGTGAATATGGTGGTATAAACTCTAATAAGCATCAGTCAAAACACTTTTCCAGGAGTGATGTTGAAATGACTGGTTTATATAATTGTTTACCTCTGATGTCGTACCCTTTTTATTTATAGTTATATTTGTTTTTTTCCAAGAACTACTATTACCTGTACTCTAACTCATTAAATATACAGTGCAATCAAACTTTTAATTCTGTAATCAAATTGTACAATAGAATGTTATTTTATCTAGTCACCACTGATGTATTTTTATTCAACTTTTTCAATACTCAGTCAACTATATCTTGAGTAATTCCCAGACATGTATGACTGTCTACATCTAGCTGAGGCATGTAAATGATTTCTGATGAACTAATTGCTTCTGTGTTGGGAAAATACTTGTTACATTTGTTTGATGTTTTTTGGGTCTAAAGATGTAGCCCCATCAGTCTTAAGAAATCCCTAAATTGATAAAGGAACACAATATTAAAAAAACAAAATCATAAAGTAAAAGAAATTGAAATTAACTTGAGAATTTTAAAAGTAAACAGCTAAAATTGCATGACATTTTCAGACAAAATGATATAAATAAAATTCCAAAATGATTTAAAACAACAGTTCTCATGGTTTGAAGCAAGACTGGATGGAAATTTTACCAAATCAGCAATGATTCCATCCAGATATCTTGCAGAGATACTTTTTTAATACTTGAGAAATATCATTTGAATTAGACAGCATTATGCTGGATGGTTCAACATGTGCAGATAAGGATAGTTCAGATATTTATTGTAATACTTTCAGGGCAGTAACTCCACACGATACTGCTAACTTTCTTGATTCCTTTAAATTTCCAGTAGTGCCTTTTCTGTATATAAACCAGACTTAACAAACCATTTATAATACATGAAGTTAGAAATGTTATTAAAGGTTTGAAAAATAATAAGGCCCCAGGCCTGGATGGATTTACTGTATTTTTGGTAAGCATAGTATTGATATATTGCCAGATGTTCTTTTTATGCTGCACTCTAATGATCATCATTCTCACTGCTGCAGTAACCCTTAGCTATATGGGATGTACCTTGCCTACGATACAACTATCCAGTCTTCAAACAATTCTGGCACCTTCCCAAACCTACACTCTGACTGCTGATTGGCTAGTCCCCTAGAAGGAAATCAGCAGTCAGAGTGTAGAAAACTTCAGTACTTTCTTACCACCTCAAGGGAAAGCAGCTTACAGTCAGTTACAACCTTCATTTATGGAAGATAAGTCTCCACAGAGGAACCCTTCCACACAGAAAATATTGCCATAAATATTTTTGATGTTTTTTTTTTTTATTTTCTGAAGAATACAGGCAATGTTATTAATAGCAGACACTTCTTGTCAGAAACTATTATTTTTAGAACAGGGCTTGTTATTGAATACTGGAGTTGTTTTTAAGAGAAAAATGTACTGCTTCTGAGAAACTTTAACTGAAGTATAGGTATTTAAAGATTGGGAAGTGTTTATATATACTTCAAATGCTGTTTGAGTGTTTTGGTCCATGTATACGCTTTGTGACAATTTACCTTCATTATTTTCCTGCTTGAGACATTTTACATGAAGGTGTTTTATTTAAGCATCAGGGAATATATCTCAGAGTCATAAATGTATTTTATGTTTGGTGCTTGTGTATACTTCATAGGTTCATAGGTGTGTACTAGACTAATGACCACAAGGACTTTTTTAAGCCTAGCCATGCATCCCAAATCTCTGACAAGTTCTGATACCCTTGATAATTGTAAGCAGGGGCTTGGGGAGATGAAACATATCATGTTTTCTCTTAGTGCATTTTCTGTGAAAGGAAATTAGATTTCTAAGAGTTTTTTAATAGTTCTTGTGCTTTGACTTTTGAGTTTTAAGATACTGTGTAGGGAAGTGTAAGTGTGTGCAGTTTGTGAACACTTTCCTGACAATGTACTTTCTGACTGACGTTTCTTAGCAGTGCTTACCTACAATCACGTTTCTTCCTAAGATTCTTGTGCTGGTCCAGCTGTTTTTCTCACACCATACTTATACAGAAAAAAAGGAAGAGGATCCTTTGCCTACACAGTGGGCTCAGACAGTGCCTCAGCAGCTGGTGGGGGACTTTGCAGTGGAGATATAGTATTCCTCATACCACTCACTGGTTTCTCTGGGTTCCTGTGGTGATGTCTCTTCCTCTACCTGAGACCAAGGGTTAGCCATGCCCTCTATGGCTGTTCCAATGACCAATCTGGGTATGGGAAAACCATCTTCTTTGGGTCTGAGAGTTTCTCCTGGAGGTTCTTGTCAGAGGGGCTGGGACAAGAAATTTCTTGGGCAGGATGAAGTGCCATCTCTCAGTAAGTCTCCTTCCAGGGATGTCTCTAGAAAAAAGTACAAACAAAGGTTAGTTATTGGTCATCCAAAGACATTTTGTCCATTCATAAGGGTAGTATTCTTATGTTAGCCAGTAGAGCAGGAAGCTATACCAGAAGATTAATTAGGTCAGTACGTTCCTGAGGAAAATATGCCAGAGGATTCTGACATAGACAGAGACAGGGCTTTTTCTTTGTCTGATTCTCAAGCCAAAGACTGGTTCAGAGGAAGGTTTGTATTCTTCAACTCCATCAGAGGAGTTTTCCTTTTCTAAGATAAACGTAAATTTTTTATGGGAACAAGAATATGCTCTCCCTAAATGGTAGAGATATTTTGATGGCTACAAGTGGATTTACCCCATGTTACACCCATTCCCCCTATTATGGCAGCCTTAAACAATGTGTTAAATGCTGCCTGCAATAACCCTGACCCCAACAAAATGCAAAACACTTATTAATCCTAATCAGACAAATTCCAAAATGAATTTCCTTCTTCCAGTTATTCTGCCAGGTGGTGACAGTATATGGGATTATTCTGCTATGCTTCCTTCAGAAGGTAGGTCCTGTTTGAATCCTACAATTTCTAACCTGTTTCAAGTGAAGAGTGTGTATGATTATGCAGATACTGAGTCTAGGCCCACTGCCACTGCTACTGTTTTCAGAAGATATGCCTGGATACATATTCAAAAGTGTCCTGATGAGGTAAAGTCCGAGATTTTAAACTCTACTTTACACAAGGAGATTTTATTTGGCCCTGCTGCTGCTCAGGTTCTCAAACAGTTTGATTAAAGAGGGAAATTAATTCAAGGAGTTACCAAAATTTTTCAAGCCCCACATTATAAAACTTAGAAATCACTTTTTAAGACAAAATAATCCATCTCTGTCATCTTCTGGCAAATGGGGAACAAAAAAAAGATATGGGAGGAGTGGAACAATAAACAACAGGGATCCTTTCTAAAAAAGGGACAGACTACCCCCCCAGAGTTAATAAAATCTGTGCAGGCATAGTGTAGAGCCTTCAAGGAAGGTACCGTTTCCATGTGTGCAGATCCCCCTCTGTAGCACTCCATATATATTAATGAAGGCGCATTACTGAGGGAGAGCCGGGGGAGGTGGTATTGAATCAGTGTAGGGAGTGTATCACTAACTGTGTCTGTAGATGAGTAACATACCCTCTGCACTGTCCAAGCACCTGATTGCAATAAATTCAATGTAATAATTATTTTTTTTTCTTTTAAAGCTTTCACAGTGAGCAGTGACTGACACATGCCAGACATCTAAAAACTAGAAACTGGATGCATTTAATTTATGATTCAAAGGTCGACTTTAAGCATAGTGGGATTGGGTGCTTAGCAGTGCTTAAACTTGGCTCAAAGGTATATGTACAAGTATAGCAGCATTTCCCATATTCATGTAGCCAAGTGGTTAGAGTCATGGTGTTATGTGCACTAGATGTGGGGTTTAAATACAGAGAAGGGAAATTAAGCAATCATTTTCTAAATATAAATGTCAATTATTTTTAAATCATGATGTGCTGTGCTCAGCTAAGCTCTGCTAAGCCATGCTAAGCCAAGATAAGCACTGCTAAAACAATCTCTGTTTAAGCACCACTTGGCTGTGCTTAGCTGGTTTGCACACTCCTAAGCATTACTGAGCACTGGCAGTTTAAGCACTGCTCAGCTCAGCTAAGCTTGCTTGTGCAGTGCAAAGCACCATGCTACATTTTTCAGAATGGCTCAATGGTGTGTAAGGGTGGGAAAACAGGCTATATTAAGTACAACAGGTGGGAATACAGCACACACTGTTGGAGTTTGAACTGTGCAGGAACTATGGTAGGTGTTGGAGAGAGTGTGCGCTTCCAGGTGCAGCTGTGGGGAATTCTGGAGTCCAGGGTCATGGTTAGACTCCTCACGAAAGACCATCAGCACCAGCTGCTGCAGGGCCAGTTCCAGGGAATGGAGTACAAGTCGGAGGCCTGGGGCCTACTGGCACACAATCTCACCAGTGCAACAGGTATCCCCCCATACAGGTGAGCAGGTCCATCACCATTATGATGATCTGAAGCATCAGAAGAAGGCACTGCTTGACACTTTGGTCCAGGTTGCTTGGGATAGAAATGCCCCACGTGTTTGTAAGTACTGTTAGCATTGTTTTACCAATACCTAATCTGAATGTGTGATAGACAGGTACACATAATGGTGTGCTTCTCTCATTACAGCTGCAGAGGAGAGAGCTTGCAACCTAGAGGCCCATGCAGGGCGCCTGGCCAGGTTGTGCTGTGAGTGTGGTGAGTACAGATTAATTTGCAATCTATTGTCAAATACACAAGGTAGAGTAATTCATTCACTGCAAGTAGGTACATACAGTACAGATTTGTGTATTGCAATGAATGTGGATGTAGGCCTGTACTACTGCTAAGTATAGTGCAATAAAGATTAGAGCATGAAACGTGATAATGTTAATGAAATAATTTTCTACTGAAATAATTGTGGAATAGCAGCTGTATTGCAACACCTGTATTATATACATTGTTGTGCAACAAAGACTTGAAAATATACCAATAACTGCATGAGGGCACCCCTAATAAAGCTGTGTTGTGTAATATGTGTGTAAGTAGGGCTGTTGTTTATGAAATTGAGTATGACATCTGCTCTGAAATACAAACACAAAGAATACCACTAAGTGACTCAAGGTTAGCTAAGGAAGAGTATTAAGCTAAACTGTAGATTTAGAGCTGTACTACAAAATATATGCATTATGACATTTGTTCTGCACTAACATCTGAAGCAATACCAGGAACACCCGAGACAGATTGTCTCTATCAGGACTGTCTTGTGTTAAGCATTGCATTTCAGCTATATGCATTCCTGCTCCGAGGTACAGTGCTGCAGGCAAGTACAAAACTGTAATAGCTGTAGGCTGCAACTATACTATCTGCAACTGTATATGGGTTAGGTAGCCAACCTGTAACTCTGATATGGTTTGTATGTCACAAATATTTACAGCCACTAAGAGTTTATTGTGTACATCTGCAATCTATGCAAAAATGTATAGTTTACCTAGTATCTCTGTCAAGCATGAATCTCATGCATGTGTGTTCAAGTGTCACTGCAGTCTTGTATAAAATTGTACTACTAATACCAGGTCATATTTTGTTCCCAGGTGATCTCTAGGTAAATATTAGTCAGTCAATAGTCAACAGTGGCTCAGTAGCTCAGTTTGTGAAATGCTGTGTGTGATATACATTTTGTCACACACAGACCAGGGTTCAAATTCAGTGACAGGTACTAGTAAATATTACTGAATCAGTTATGTATTGCTAACAGATGTACTCCCCACAGGAATTACAGATAAATGGGTACAGTAGCCCTTATTATGGGTTAATAATTTGTGTGTTCAGATGTAACAGAGTGCTAACAGCATTGATCAGGAATGTGATAAGATGTCATAAAATAAAGGCAACAAGTACAATACTAATAAAAGCGAATACATTAAATAAAATGTGTAACCTTGGTATGGCTGTATGCCTGGTGTATCTGTGAATGTTTGCTGATGGTCTAACACCATGCCTGACAAGGACAGCATGATAGGTGTATAATCTCTGTACTGTACATGATATATATATTTCAAGTGTCACTCTATCATGGACTGTAATCACTGTTGTCTAATCCCTCTGTCACAGATCTATCATCAACATGATTATGTCATTAGCACAGTCACACTACATCAGTCCACAGTACACCTTGGTAGTTATATAGGTCCACCCGACATGTAATAGACCTCTGTAGTTGTGTACCTGTAGGTGATACTGCTTGGTCCATACTGTCCCATGGGGATAACTTGAGAGGTATGTATGTGCTACAGTGGCTATAGAGCACTGTTATACATAAAGGGAGGGCATATCTGTAGAGTATATTATAGTACTGTTGCAAACTATATAGCCTATACTGGTATTAATGGACTGTATTTCTGTCTCCACTCACCTCTTATCTTCATCATAATTTATTATTGTTATACATTGGTTATGGTTTACTATTAACATATGTTGTTCTCTAAATGTTATGTTGGGCCTTGTGTTTTATTATTGTCATGTATTACAATGGTTGCATACTAACATATCTTGTTGAATTACCTATGTTGTTGGCCTTATGCCGTAACTGTTACTGGCGTGCTGTTACTATACTGACTGTTATCTTACTTATTATTGTGTTCCATATACTATGCAATGTTATGTTACTGGGTTATTTGCAATGTTCTGGCATGCTGTTGTAACTAACTAAATGGTTTGTTCATTACTAACCTATACACTGTGAAATACCTCAACTCCACAGCTTGACTGGGTAGGCCAGCCCCTGGCGATTGACCAACCCTACCTCAGCCAGCCATGGCACTGAGTCCCAGCACATCTGGGACCCAAGACGGTGGTGCCACCTCTGCTGGCCCTGCACCACCTACGGGTGGACACCCTCTAAGGGGATGGGGCACATCCCCCATGGGAGCAGGGGTGGAGGGGGGGTTATCACCCATGATCAGCTACCAGTGATGGTGTGCAGGATAGTTCATCCAAGGTGTTTACCCCCCTCATGTGTCACACACCTCCCCTGTATGCCATCTTGTCTGTCTTGTCTGTCCACAAATACAACATCTCCTACCCAACCTACCTCTCCACAAGTACCTGTATCCCTTCCCCAACTTTCCACTCTCTCCTTAAAAAAAGGGCACCTGTCCCCCCAAAAATGTCACCCCATACATAACTCTCCATTTTGCATACATGTCCACTGGACAAGTAATTATTACATTAATTAATGAACACATTTATGTTCCCCTCATCCCTCTATCTGGGGTGTGAGGCTCCAAATTCCAAATTCAAAAACTTGCACAGCTGTTGCTGTACAAGAAATGGAGAGCTATGGTCCTTTCCTACACCTGTCCTGCACATCCCTACCTGCCTTTCAGTATGTTTCCCCCCTGCTTGCCCCCATTTCACCACTTTTCTATCACTCCTTTTTTTCTTTTCTCTTTTTTTTATTTTTTTGGGGCAGGTTTAGGTGGAGCAAAGCAATGTGGCACCTGCACAAACCAGCTTAAAACTGCTTAAAACTGCCTTAATCATTTTATGTGTTTCTAACAGTGTTGAGCACATCTGCAAAATAATCACCGGCGTCACATCTCAAACCCGGGTGCCTGTTAACTACAGCACAGTGCAGTAGCCCACTAGGCCACTCAGCTCTGAATTAAAACAAGCATTTCCACACACATATCCTGATTGCTACTGACACATTGCAAGTGCATATAATGGGAAAATTGGCAATGTATTTGGGACTGTGATGCAGACACTACACCCAGTACACAGCCAAATAAATAATGATGGCTGTATGTGAGGCCTGGGATAGCAGGTATAGCTGTCAGCTGTACAGACTGTTGCAAAATGTCTACAGTTGTGCCCCCTAGTTTTGGCATGGTTATCACAGAAACATATCTGTCTGCTAAAGTACTAGCAAGTCATTACAGATTGAGGTTAGAAGATCATGACAGATATTTGAGTGTCACATGTCATACCCATCAGAAAACACATGCTAATGCAAATCCCGTGTCACACACTGTATGCATGCACATTTATGTTGCAAATACACCTGCTGTAGCACTGACTTAGTAGCTCAGTCTGTTGAATGCCTTGCATGTAGTACATTTTGCCACCCACAGTCCTGGGTTCGATTTCAGTGTGTTGCACTTCATTTACAGTCTTATGAATAAAGAAAATAATGACTGAGTCATGCAATTTTAACCAAAACAGATTGCTGCTACCAAATTAACTGCTACCCATGTTAGCACATCAAAGGCCTGTAGGTAGGGGCACACTGCACATATTCGTATAGCCTACCTATATGTCACCTACTCTCTGATGGGCACTGTACCTTAAGCACACACCTCAGATGGACTGTTATGGGTACCCACACTCTGGCTCTGATGTAATGACTGAGCTGACACTGTTCCTTCAGTGACACATACAGCTTGCTGTCCTCCAAAGTATTCACACTCCCCACTATGAGTCCTAGGCAAAAAGCAGCAGCTGCAGCCTGCAAAATATGCAGCTGTATGTTAAGCTTGCTGCTACAGACCTACCATACCTCACAATCCCCTAGAACAAGGGATCCACACAACACCCATACATAAAGGGGTGGGGGCAAAGGTCAAGTGACAGGGACATGTGTCACAGTCTGCCCTTATAAACATACAGAGCTGATAGATCAGCAGCTACTGCAGCAGCATGCATATACTGACAAGTTCGACATTTGACACTCACATGTCTCTTCACCCTTACTAACCTTAACCCACATTGTTTAACACTGAACTGCCACATAATCAGAAAGTCATTTGACAATGGCCAAGCATAGCATGCAAAATTGTGGACATACCTCATAAATCTCAACAGTGGACAGTATTTGTACCTACCCTCTGCAATGCTGCATTCTCCACAACTCAGTAATGCCCATCTCAAAGACTAAGAAAGGGGCCAAGGTCTACATGAAACCCTTAAATATTGCACTGTTGTGCCATGTCATTGGCTACTGAAGGTGTAACCCAGCTGTTCTGGATGTAGTTAGCAAGTCTGAGCCACAGATTGCTGCACAGGCAATTACCTGTTAATGAGCATTACCTACAAAAGGCATGCAGCTGCCTGTGGAAAACATGTATGTAACTTGCTTTATCAAGAAAGATTGTGATTTAGGATGCATTTTTCTTGAGGATTTGTTCATAAAAGGATTACATCACTCTACCAGGTATATAATACAAGTCCCCATATAATGGGAGGATGCAATTATGGGGAATGGGGTTACAACAGTAGGCCTGTAGTACATCTCTGGGAATGATACTCTGGTGATACTCTGCTGTCCAACAGCTACAGGCATGCCTCTCACTTGTGCCTGCTGTGACTTAAATCACAGCTGTGGCCCTCCTACAATGGTCGGCTGCTGCATGAATGTTACTGGATTATGTGTTAGACATATTGACCGTAGGTAAGGGTGGACACAGCTGTCATATGACATAATGTACTGTCATTCAGTTCCTCTCAGCCTGTGAATTTCACACAGGTATAGTTCAGACATTGTAAAGGTGTCCCTGACTGTCCCTGCTGTACTCAGGCTGGGTCACTGTGTTGTCAACATTCATATCGCATTACTTGCAAGCTATGGATAGCATAACTGGCAACCCCCTACAGCAGGAATTTAGGTCATAGCCATTATTAGTGGGGGACACAGACCCAACTTCAGCGACAGAGTGTACATATTGGTCATACAAAGTAAGAGTATGAATACAGTAACAGATATTACTGTAGCCTAACTGCTACCTGAAGGTTCTGGCATGTGAGCAGGTTTGCATTGCTGTATGTCATTGTGGCACACTGATGTTGCTGGACTGTCCCCATATACTTGTACTGACACACACCAATGTGTCTAACAGATGCTGGATGACATAGTACTGGGATGTTGCCCATAGGTGACACACCACAGTAGATGGCATTGATGGGTGTGGGGACATACAGCACACTTTGTCACAGCACACAGGGACATAACCAGTATATTATGTTGCTACTATGTTGCTGATAGCCACAGACATAATGCATTGATAGAGTGCAGGGTATGACGTGGGAGATAACAGTGGATAGTGCAGGCCACTTTGGATGTGCAGGACCTGTACATAGTGGACAGCTATGTATCTGGTCCTGTGATGTGTTCCCTTCTGCTTGTCTTTCAGAAAGAATGTATCGATGGAGGCACCCGCCATTTTCAGACACTGAATATAATGTTATCCTGGATGGTCTCAGACTGCCTCAGACTGCATCATAACATTCTGCTCTCCAAGGTTTGCCCATATTGTGAGCAATGTGGGCTGACCTACTCACAGCTGTCAACCAAGTAGGGTTACAGGACAGAACATATGAGCAGGTCCGACATTGGGCAACAGATATGGTCAATGCTGCATGGCAAAGGGCTGACACTGTGGCCAGGAACTGTGCTGCCACAGGTGGAGGCCCTGCCGCACAACAACCACTCTCGGCTACAGAGGAATTCCTGGTGAACCTGGGATCATCCACCAGCTCCCACCCATCCGTCACCCCAGACATCGTGGTGGTGGTTGCCACAGCATCCACAGCAGAAGAGCATCTGGATAGGCCTCATGTGTACATCACTGTAATACTGTATCAGTCATTGTGGCAGCCTCTGCATACCACTGCACAGGTGTCAGGTCTATCTGCATTGGGGAGGTGGTTTTAATGCACAGTTGTGCACACATACTCAGAATGTCAACAGTGTAGGCAGTATCACATTATCTACTGTACATGTTGATATAAGCACCTGTTATTGTGTAACAATTTCACATTTGGTATTGCTGACAATAACTCTCCCTCACATTTCCATCGGTGCATCAGGTATGGCCACAGTCCAAGGTCCTGTAACTGGTGAGTGTGATACTGTTGTTTTATGGATCATATATATACCGTAAGAATGTTAAGGGCTACCATTTTGCCCTAGACACAACTGCTATGCCTAGCCAGAGTACATTACTTATATGTTCAATTTTGGAGGAGTTAACTGAAATGCATTGACTTGGTAATCAAAGTTGTATATTTGTAGGAGCAGTAACACATTTGAATTTATTTTTGAAACGTTTTATGCAGTCTGCTATACAGGGGGCAATAGTATGCTGAAGACGGGTGCACTGTGTTTTAGGTGTTGGTCTATCATATACACTGACATAATGCTTATCTTACAGGTGTAGCTACAGTGCATGTTATAAAGGGCCTGTCTTGTCTGTGTATGTTGTAGTCTGCTTCTATGTTGTGCAAGGGATTGTAAATAAGATATGGTATGTGTAACGCAGTTGTGGAGCCTCACCTGTGTGTGTGTGTGTGTGTGTGTGTGTGTGTGTGTGTGTGTGTGTGTGTGTATCAACATACATAACAGTGCAGGTAGTAATATACTTGTTTTGTCTTCCTCCTCACAGATGACTGTGGGGGTTGGAGTGTGTCCCCCTCACAACTTGATGTCAGCGTCTCATTGGACTATGATGATGATGGTGGCCACAGTGAGGCACAGTTGGGTTGTTGAGGACTGAAACTATCCCATGGGTTGACATTCCACTTCCTCCCCCATTGTCCCTGCACACAGTCAGTATGCCCACCATGGGCACCGGAACCATAGGGCGAGGGGGATGGAGCAACCCCCCCCCACTTTTAACCAGTCTTTTGTTGAAAGGCTGGCCAATCTTCAAAATTAACCTAAACCCGTGGACGTACACCAGAACAGTGCTTGAGCGTCATGTTTTTCAGTAATTTGTAGACTGGTTTTATAAGGATACTGGTCAACCGTCACATTTTCGCTTCACATTTTTCATGCTGTACCTTGTCTATTTAAATTTGTGGTAAATTATTGAGGATTACAATGTGTCAATAATGCTGTACATTAGAGTTTCACACTGATACAAAACATGTTCTGTGAGTAACTGTTAAAGCTGGACTTTGGTCCAGAGCTGTCGAGCAAATGGCGAAACTTTGGCGTTGCGTTACGTCCTAACATAAATACAGCCAATTGTACTACATTTAGGAGTCAAAGGGGCACAATGTCCTGAGGGTATTTTACCTCTCATTTTGTAAGAACAAGTCTGGACAAGACCTAAATAAATTTCAGTTATAAATGTAGAAACTTTAGTTGATATAATAAATGTTTTTGCGTTATTGTGCATTTTCTGATAAGCCTTAAATTCAAACGTGTTATTGTTTAATGACTTCAAGCTGGGGTGATTTGCAAGTAAATCTGGGGTAACCACCTGTCCACCGTTGTGATTAACAGTCCCTATTTGGGCAGCCGTGTTATGAAAAATAAAAAACATGGCAGATATCATGTGATTTTGGGGAGAAAAAATAATTTCTACATTTTCTTTAATGGTTGCATAAAAAAGTTATATCTGAAATGTTTAAATGTCATAAGTAGAATAAGCAACACAAATGCTACAAGAATCAGCTTTTATTTTGGCAAAAAAAAATTGAAGTTATGTCCTTTGCACTGGTCCTGAGTATGTTTTGCCCTGCAAAATCACATTTTTCCAAAAAGATGTCACACTTTGGACTTTTGAAAATATGGCAACTCTTAATTAAATCACACATTTAATAACAAATACATCAAGAACACTAGTACAATAATTTGGACATCTGTAAAAATCTGGACAGTGGGGAGTGTCGGCAGTTTAAGATTTGAAAACACGTGAAGTTTATAAATTTAAATATTACTTAGCAGCTGTGTTTTGTTTCCTCACAAAATATTTTTTAATGGAGACTGTGTCCTGCATTAAGTCATGTAAACATCTGAAAGATATGAACAATGCATATTTGATGTGGTTAGTAATTTAAATGCAAGAAAAGTTTTTACTTGTTTGCTTTTTTGTTGGGCTTTTTCTTGCGAGCTTCCTTCGAAGCTCCTCAGGAATGTAGGAATTTACTTTGATAAAATTATGTAATTTTACCCACTTTAGACTCGGTTGCCTTTTATGTCTTTATTCAGGGGGACCCACCAATCCAGTGCGGTTTATTGCTGCCTTTACTTCCAAACTGCATCTACACTACTGTACTTTAGAGTCATGTGACACAAGGGACTGTTGCGACTGGTTTGGGGGGGTCTCAAAATCTAGCACGTTTTTGTCTCTAACAGTTAAGTTGGACTTAGAGGGAAATGGTAACGGTGATGGCGGCATAATTTAAGTTTGCAGAGTCCTCTAGGTAAGTGGCATTGCAATCAGAGTGTTCTGCAGCTATTCAACTGACCCGACCCATATAAGTTTGTTCATTTATTTATGTTGCTGAGTCTAGTAGCTGCATTCCCGTTCCAGGGCTATTTTAGCCAACAGAGAGAATTAGTTGTATTAGTCAATGGAGAGAGACTTAGTTTTGTGTGTGTGAATGATTTTTTGCTGCATTCCATTCCAGGGCTAATTAATTAATTCAACAGAAAACGCTGTTACATTCCAACAGAGAGAGAATTAGTTTTGTTGCTGCATTCCATTCCTAAGTAATTCATTCAACAGACAACACTGTTATATCGGTATTGTGTGTGTGTGTGTGTGTGTGTGTGTGTGTGTGTGTGTGTGTGTGTGTGTGCTGCTGCTGGTGTATGTGTGTGGATATGCTGCTGCTGCTGGTGTGTGTGTGTGTGTGTGTGTGTGTGTGTGTGTGTGTGTGTGTGTGTGTATGCTGCTGCTGGTGTGTGTGTGGATATGCTGCTGCTGCTGGTGTGTATATGTGTGTGTGTGTGTGTGTGTGTGTGTGTGTGTGTGTGTGTGTGTGTGTGTGCGTGTGTGTGTGGATATGCTGCTGCTGCTGGTGAGTGTGTGTGTGGATACGCTGCGGTTGGGGTGTATGTGTGTATTTGTTTAGCAGATGGCTCAGTGTTTGTGCTATTTTATTTCAATTTCTGTATATATTGTAGAAGTAAATAAGAAAACAGTATGCACGCTGAAAGGTTTGAACAGCGTTTAGGGTAACTGAGGAGAAATAGCCAAGTAATGGAACACTGGAGTGGCTGGGGAGGGCACTGCTGCTGGAGCAGCAGGGGGTTGCAGACTATCCATTCAAGTAAAACAAAGCTCATCCCTGTCCATATTCAAATGCAACTTGGATCTAAGGATGGGTAATAGAAAATGTACTCCAGGATTGCCCCTCATGCCACTAATGGATAGAAGCAGTTCCTAAATGCTGCATCCCTTACATGGGTCCCCTCAAATTATCTATGGTATGATCATAGTTATTCTCACTAGGGCTAATGTACAATTATCAGCCATGGGATAGGTAAGACCAATCAGGAAATGTTAATTTGAGCATCAAAAGGGAAACCGGCTAAGTTTAACATATCCTCTAAGTGAACCTATGTTGTGGTAGTAAATAATTTTAAAAGATTGCCCTTTTTAAAGCACTACATGCCCCTCTCACCCTCTGCACCCCCAGTCTTCAACAGCTTCTGGCACCTATGATACCCACACATACCCAGTCCCCTGCAGCCACAGATATCAGACAGTCAGAGAGTGGTGGCATCAAACAGGAGAGTGTGGCAACAATGGCATCAATGAGTGTAGACACTAGCCATATCCAGAGAGCTGGCAAGGTCCCAAACAGGCAGATTGACAGGGGTGCTTGAAGGAGGACTGCTGCCCATCCACCACCTGTCACAGGTGCCACATTACGTGTCACTCAATGCAATTTTCAGTCCATCATAGAGGCACAGGCATGTTCCATATGCAACGCCAGACATTTGCTCAGGATCATGGATGCAGCACAATCTGTCATCCGTGACTCCCTCCACCACATTGCTGGTGCCATGGATCATTCCACTTATGTATTGGACAGACAGTGAGATGAGAGATTGTCAGTCCTTGACCACACATTGACAGAGCCAGTTCCTGTGTTCATGGCCAGAGGTGGTGAACTGTCCACTCTGCCATGTACAGTCCACACCTGTCCACATACCCACATGTAGGGCTAGCACCTGGCTTGACTGTAAACAAACACACATTCAAACATCACTGTCATATGCAGGTCACCAGCAGATACACATGGCACCTCTCCATGGCCCAGCTGCCCAGCACCCCTTTCTGACTCACACACATGATGTCAACTGTTTGGTACAGCCTAGGCCTCTGGCACCACCACACCCTGTGCATGTGATGATACCTGGGCCACATCCCTGCCATCCATACCATCGATGCAGGGACATACAAAGATATGTCTGATGCACAGGGTGACTATATTACATTACATGACGTTTTGTAGTGCGGTAGTGTTATGCCATGACAGGTGCTGTGGAGACTTGCTGGCAATACAGCTGCTCAGGATGGCATGGCAGCACAGCAGAAATATGACATCAGCAAGGTACGGCTGTATATGTGTGTGGTTACCTAGGTGCGTATGTTTACAACAGTGTCTTAGGGACAATAGGGGCAGACAGTGTAATTCTGCATGTATACCCTGTGACAAGGCATGCTACCCTTGATACGTGTCACCTGGGTGTTCTGTACCTACAGATGTAGGTGGTGGTGGATAACATTTACGCCTAGGTAGATGTGGGCTACTTAGGGCCATTGGCTAGTCACAGGGCCTTAAAATGTATAACCATTGTGCACAGATAGGTGAGACAGGCACAACACTGCCAGGCGATATATTTACATGCACACACATGCACATACACACACACACTCACTGAGTTGCCCTTATTGAGACTAGAATCCCTACCTATTAGTATACACTATAGCATTATATATGTATCGCATGCACCATGGAGCTTATCTGTGTTGAGATTGTCAGACAGTGCTGTTAAAGTGGATGACATCAGCATACCATGTAAAGGAGGCCAATGGGGAGGCTGGCAGGTAGGCACAGGAACTTGAAATGTATAACCATCACACACAGATAGGCGAGACAGGCACAACAGGGGATACATTTACACACATACACACACACACACACACACACACACACACACACACACACACACACACACACACACACACACACACACACACACACACACACACACACCCTTGCCTTTATTCAGATTAGAACCCCTACCTCTCTAGTTGTATATAATATAACACTAAGCAATTATCACATATGCCACAGAGCTTATCTGCTTTGAGAGTGTCATCCAGTGCTGTTAAGGTGGATGACATCAGCAGTTGTTGACAGGGATGTCGATGTTGAGGAGGAAGCTAGTCACAGGGCCATAAAATGATTAACCAGTGCACAGACATAGGCCTGATGGGCATGTTTGTACTACTGTAAGGGAAATACCTACATACACATGCACGCACACAAGTTGGCTGATGTGAGATTAGAGCCCCTACCTATCTACTATTAGTACGCACTACAGCTCACAGTACTAATTGCAAGTGCCACCGGTTACATCTGGTGTACATGTGACTGCAGCCACAGTACTTGTGGGCTACACAAAGTGGCCTTGTCTTAGCCTGTGTGGCCTGAAGAATGAACCTGCCTTATGCTGTCACTGTATCTAGTGTTGTAGCAGTGGGGTACCTGTTAATATCCCTGCTATTTGTGTACAGTTACCAGTATCATAATTTCTGGCCCATTGCAGTTTGTTAGTTGGACGGTTGGCTAGTCATAGTATGGCCTGTCCAAGCCTGTGTTGCAGCTATTGCATATTACACTACCTGCTCAACATTCTCTGTCTACAGGGTTCTGTGGTTGGGTGGATTATGTGGTTGTGGTCTTTTACCATCAGACAACAGTATTGTGTGTAGGTGTGGATAACCCCAGCATTCTGCATGTAGATGTGGACATCCATGCATCTCCACACACATATACACATGTGTGTATATAAATATATATATATATATATGTATGTATATACATATATATATATATATATATATATATATATATATATATCTAAAACTTTTGATCAAAAGTCTGAATCCATTACCACTGAACACACTTTAACAAAAGCGCTTTGATCAAAAAGCGCTTTCATTAAAGTGTGTTAAAAAAACACTAAATGAACATTTTTGCAGGGGGGCTGCACCCCACACCCCCCTACTTTCATATTCGCCCTCCTAGATCGCACTACAGTGGGAAAAAGGGAATTTTCCCTTATCTGCACTGTAGTACGACCTCCGCAATAGGCATACTTATGCAAAAGTGCTTCTTCGGTGAAAAGCACTTTCGCGTAAGTATGCTCTTTAGATCAAAAGTTCTAGAGCCATATAGATATATATATATATATATATATATATATATATATATATCTTTCACAGGAATGTCAACTTAGATGTAGCTGTATGTGTTATGCAAATGTACTATATAGATATATGTGGAGGGTATACATCACTCTACACGTTTATGTAACTATATATATATATATATATATATATATATATATATATATATATATATATATAAATCTTCGAAAGCTCAAAATTTCGAACGTTACATGGTCGAGACCAAACGTTCGAAATTTTAACTGTTCGAAGATTGACTTTCAACGGCGCCGTATGGTGCAGATAGGGAGAATTTCCCTTTTCTGCACTGAAGTGCGGTCTCTGAGTTGGTATATATAAGTGGGGGGTGTGGGGGGGTGCAGGGAGGCTTGCCCCCCTGCTCACACTGTTAAAGTGTGTTTTTCTTTTTTTTTATTTGATGTTCGAACATCCAACTGTCGAACGTTTGGTTTCGACCATGTAATGTTCGACATTTTGGCTGTTCGAACATTTAACATAGACCCTACATATATATATATATATATATATATATATATATATATATATATATATACACATATATATAAAATGTTACCTATATATATATGTTATCTCTCTCTCTCTCTCTCTCTCTATATATATATATATATATATATATATATATATACATATTATTATAAAGTTTTGCATCATATGTATGGTACATTTTACATAGCATTGTGATTTTGTGGTATATCAGTGGCATATCATTGTAGACTGATGTTAGGAAATTATGCCAGACATATGAGTTACTGTCTCCATACACACCAAGAAACCCATGCTACTGCATTACCTGTTATTCTCTGCACTGCCTACATTTGTCTGACCAGTAGTTAATCCTTCTCCTTATATTTGGACCTTTGTCTCACTCCTGTTTATGGCTTTGTCTAGATTTCCTGCTGTAACTGGTTGTAGGTATGCTATGCCTGGGGTACACGATGTAACACCACACACAGAGTTACAGTCTTCACACCTCTGACTGTACATGTTTTGCAGGATGTTGTCAATGCAACAAATTTTGGGGCAAATGAAAGCCTTGTCTACAGTTTTGAAAAGTGCTCTACCTTCGTTCAGTCAAGTTTCCTTGACGTCATCCCAGTTAGAGGAATTAACAGTGCACACACCCCCTAACGCAAATTCCAATGATGTCATCATGGTAACATCTTCAGCGGCAGTGACAGGCACATCAGGCCAGAATATAACGATGGAGTATAACATCAGTGACTGGTTTAAGATACCTGAATGTGTGCATAACAGCTTGGTGAATGAAGCAAGAGATCGTGGATCAATTAGAAACCAGCTTAATACTTTGGAGAAATTATCTCACAAATACAAAGGACTGCAGTTGGAAAATTTATTTTTAAGTAAATCTTTGGCACTAAATCAAGTGCTGAAGGAACTTTGGATTTGCAAATATCCAACAAGTACAGAAAACAACTCTGTTATGCACACAGAGTTATAAGAACTTTTTGATAAGACTAGAATGTACTTAATGCATATAATTGTCTGTCTACAGTGTGACATGCCACAGGCACAGGGTTTTGTGGTTGGGTGGATTATGTGTTTGTGATCTTTTACCATCAGACAACAGTCATGTGTGTAGGTGCAAATAACCCCAGCATTCCGCATGTAGGTGTGGATGCCTCCCCTCTCAAAAGCTGTATCTAGCTAATGTATGTACCTGTAAAACAAATTATGCCTCTGTAATCTGTATAGTGAGCATGCCTCTGGGGACCTCTGTTACCCTTAGTTGTGTTAGTTTTAAGCCCCCTTCCCTATATTAAACCATTATTTGTCTATTAGTGCTTGTACTGGCATTATTTGTAGCTATGAATGCTAGTAGCAAACCGTACTCCCTTCCCCCAGTTGTAACCCTTCTCTACAATAGTTCTCCCCCCTTGCTAAGTCTACACTCTTCTAAGTGCACCTCCTTTTTTACTAGAAAGGCTCACCCATACTCTGCTACATTTTGCTGTGAAGGAAAGGTTAGTTTGCCTTTTATTTGTTGTATTTTGTATTACTTTATTGCCTTTTTATATTTTGAATACTGTGATTTGTTTTCTTTACCTTGTGTTTTACTTGTATTCTGCTTTTAACTGCATATTAAAATTTCAAAAGTGGCCACAGCTCTGTCTCTTGTGAGTCAGGCAAAATTTAGAACTGATCAATTAAGGACTCATACATAAGATAGAAGAGGTCACTTAAGGTTAATCATTTGTGAACTGAGGGGGTGGAGCTAGGAACTAAACCTTCTATTTAAGGGGTAAAAATAAAACATTTCAGAGCTTTACTAGAATAGCTGACCCAGACACTGCTACACTTTGCTGTGAAGGAAAGGTTAGTTTGCTTTTTATTTGTTGTATTTTGTATTACTTTATTGCCTTTTTATATTTTGAATACTGTGATTTGTTTTCTTTACCTTGTGTTTTACTTGTATTCTGCTTTTAACTGCATATTAATACTTGAAAAGAGACCACAGCTCTGTCTCTTGTGAGTCAGGCAGAATTTTTTCCCCACCCTCCCACTGTGTTACTAATGTGTTCTTAAATACCACTGTCTTTCTAGTTGCCTGCCTCTTATGTTAATTTGACCATATATCTCATTTCCTCTCTGCTTTCACTGGCTTGTGTGAATAAGCACAAAATTATCATTTTGTGAAATCACTCCCCTTCAGCTATTTAAATTTATTGAGCATCCTACTGTATTCCATAGTACCAGAATACAAAAGTGACCACCCCCTTTCAATTTATCTTGCTGTTTTAAAAATAGTCACTCTCCACTGAAACTTAACTTTTTAGACAGGTAAAACTTAAGTTACCTACTTTCACATCTAACTTATCTAGTGCACACTGCAGTGTTTAGGATAAACCATTTTTTTCATCTTATCTTTAAGCATCTCTGTGACTAGCACTTGTTCTAATACCTGCTGGAAAGCATTAGGAAGCCTTAAACTTATACAAGCACTCAACTCTTGTTAATAAGGAAAAATTAACTGTAGGCACTAAACAGCTTATAACTGCAAAGTACCTTGCTAAGGCAAGGGAAAACAGCTCCTGTACTTTACAAAAAAAAGCACCAAACCAGGCATGTCCAAGGGTTAGCTTCCGGTGATTTCTCCTTGTCCACCTGGTGAATCTGGGCATACTGGGGCAATGCAGCAATTGCATCATATACACAGACAACCCTCTCCTTCTACCACCCAACACTACAACCTGTGAGAGATGAACTTACATAGCCAAACTGGAAGCAAAGCTCTCTCCACCCAAGATTGTGCTAGACAGTCAAGAGGAGAAGGTTAACACCTGCACTACACCTCAAGCAACACATAGCCCTTATAAACCCACAACCAACACCCACACATAGCAACATTAAATCCACATATGTGGAGGCCCTTAACTGTAACCTAACCAAACAACAAGGACCTCCAAAGCTGAAAAAACAAACAAACACCAATCACAACTAAAGTGTCACATAGCTCACAACACCAGTGTGCCACCCAGCAGAAGCCCCTAAGGCAAGACAACGTACCTAACACTTTAGTCATAGGTGACTCTATAGTCAGGCACACTGATGTCCCACTCACCAGGCTGAACAAGGAGAAAATGAACAAGGAGAAAATTACAGTCAGCTGCCTGTCAGGTGCCAGGATCCACCACATAATGCATGCATTCAAGTCACTCCACAACAAGTACAAATATGACTCTGTCATTGTCCACGTTGGAGTGAATGACTTGAGACATATCTCCATGGACTACATGAAAAGAGACATGGAAGAGCTCTTGGATCATGTGGCCCAGGCAGATATGACTCTAGCCCTGATTAGCATTCTGCCTTTGCCCAGAATGATACCACAATATAAGGACAAAATGATTGACTTCAACAATTGGCTAAGCTTCTGGTGTCATTCAAAGGGGATCCAGTATCTCTCTGCCTGGGACAACATGATCGATAGTCCAAGATGCTTTGCCAGAGATGGTCCGCACCTGTTGCCCCTGGGATTCAGGTTACTGGCTAAGGCTCTTGCCACCCCTATAGTGCCTTTTTTTAAGCAAAGTTCAAAGGACAAAACCACCACCATAACAGGTATAAGCATGCAAATTCTGAAGGTAATACTACTCAGTGCTAGAAGTCTAAACCTCAAAATGCACACTCTCATGGCACTCCTAAAAATAGAGAACATCGATATCTGTGTAGTAACTGAGACCTGGTTCAAGGCTGCAGAGAGCACCCCTGCAATACCAGGTTACAACTCTTACCACACTTTTTGGCCACCAAACAAGGACCAAAACACTAAAGGTGGAGGAGTGTCCATATTCACCAAGGATATTCACACCACCAGGCTAGTTGCGCAACACAATGCATCTGAAATTCTCCAGGTGCAACTAATGCTAGGTAAGACTGCAATCCAAATTGTAGCTTGCTGCAGAGCCCCCACCATGCCCCAAGATTCTCACTACACCTTTCTAAACATACTGGAAAATATTAAGATACAACCAAACACCCTAATAATGGGTGATTTCAACTACCCTGCCATTAACTGGGAAAACTACTCATGTACCAACACCTTTGACCAACGGCTCTTGGAATTCATAAATTCCAACACCCTGGATCAACTAATCCATAGTCCCACCAGGGGCTTCAATATACTAGACCTGGTCATTACCAACATGGGAAATTGATGCTCCACACCTATGGTCACCCACTCGTTGGTCAGGTCTGACCATAAGCTAATCACCCTTAACATCCACATCCCACCCCCACCCCCCAGTAAGGAAACTTTCATAAAAAAGCCAACTTCATGCTACTCAAGTCAGAAGTGACAAACTTCATGACACCCATGCAGACGAGAACTGAAAGTTAGACTGCTGAATCCTACACTAAGGCACTGTATGAGCACATCCACTCATGCATGAACTGTGCCATTCCAAATAGAAGCAATATGCTCTCTTCCAAAACAAGGAAGCCAGTATGGTGGTCCCCTATCATAAACAAACTTTACAACAAAAGGAAGAAACTGTTGCAGAAAAGAGGAAAATCCCAGGATGCAAAAAACTCCCTTACCAGCCTCAGTAAGAAGCTGGGATCCCTCATAAAATCCTCCAAAGCTAGTTACAAAAATAAAATTGCCAAAGAATCCAAAGACAACCACAAGGCATTCTATAACTATGTCAAGAATCTAAATGGCAATGCTCAGATCTGCTCTGAGCTACAACAGAATGGCATTAAATAGACTGATCTCAAGGATATTGCCAATATCCTGGCAGATCAATTCAGTGCCAACTTCACTCCCCTCTCATCCCCTAAACAGCCCATCTCAATACTGGAAAATTGACATTTCGATAATAACGACCACACAGGTAAAAAACGCACTCTACAAAGATAAGAATACAGTATCCATTAGACCAGATGACATCCCGGGCTGTGTACTGCATGAACTACAAAATGAACTGGCACCTCACCTAAGTGTCATGTTTAATCATTGCCTCAGCTCAGGCTTCATGCCCACTGAGTGGCACACAGCTACAGTTATCCCACTCCACAAGGGGGGATCCACCTTGGATCCTGGGAACTAGCACCCCATCAGTCTGACGTGCCTGATCTGCAAGGCCATGGAACATATTATTATGGAACTTATACAAAGACATTGGCAACCTTAAAACACTGGACTCCACCCAGTTTGGGTTTGTGAAGGGCCGATCTTGTCTCCTGAACCTGATTAACTTCTTCGAATCAGTCTCCGGAGCTGTGCATGAGGGTAAGGTGGTCTACACAGCCTATCTGAACCTTGCCAAGGCCTTTGACACCATCCCCCACTCTGGAATCATAGATAAACTTACTAAGCTGGACATTAACTCCTACATCACTCGATGGGTTGCCAACTGGCTTACTGACAGAACTCACACTGTAAAAGTAGCTGACTCCAAATCCAGCTCCAGACAAGTGACAAGTGAAGTACCTCAGGATTCAGTCTTAGGACTGCTCTTGTTTGGCATCTACTTCTCTGAAGTACAGGCCAACACTAAGGGACTCTGACTTACAAAGTTCATAGATGACTGCAAACTGGGAGCCATTACTGAATCACCATATGATATGGATATTCTACAAAAGGGCCTTACAGAAACAGATGCTTGGTGCCAGAGCCATGGGCTCAAGCTCAGTGCCAAGAAATGTATAGTTATACCCTTTGGGAAAAAACATGTACCCATGAATTACCACATAAGTGGCAGTACACTAAACACTGAAAGTGTGATAAGAGACTTAGGGACACAGGTGGACAGTTGTCTCAACTTCGATAACCACATTGCCACAACAGTCAGGAAATCCTTCTATGTGGCACACCTCATCACTAAGGGTTTTTCATCCAGAAAAAAGGAGGTCATTGTCCCACTGAACGTATCCCTCATTAGACCCATTATAGAATACAATGCCCCATTTGGCATGTACCTCTGAAGACATCTGCAACAACTGGAAAGGCTGCAGAAATACCTCACTAAAAGAATCACAGGCCTAAAGCAGATGCCCTACGCTAACCGTCTTAAAAAACTCCAGCTATACTCTGTTGCATATCGTCTACTCAGAGGCGATCTCTGCTTGACATACAAGGCCATGTCAAACCCAGAGCTGTTGGACATGCTACACTTAAAGAAATACCAATCCCTCAGGGCCACACGCTCCAGGGATCTAAACCTTGTCATCACAATAAACAAAACATGCTGGAGGGATAGGTTCCTGACCTAGAGACTCCCCGGACTCTGGAATAGACTGCCCATACATGTCAAGCAGTGCGCCTCTTTGGCCCTTTGGATGGGAGAAAGGAAATTCACCCTGGGGATCACATCAGTCACCCTGCTAGACAGGGGTCTAGGGAAGTAAATAGTGTGGGAAGAAATAGCCAGGGAATTGTTATGGCTAGGCTTGTATAGGCCCTAGGGCTGATAGCCTAGTACCAACCTATGAACCTATGAAAATACTTACGGCATAGTCTGTAGCCTGTGTACTTTCCCCGCTTACTCATCTGTTTTGGGCTGTTTGAAATTGTTTATTTCAGCAGTGCTTGAAAAAAGAACAAAAATAAGGAAATCATACAAAAAGTAAGACAGTGGGTGGATCCTGCTCCATTCACCCTCACTTCACTCTGGGCTCACTCCGCTCCCCTACCCTGCCCCCAAATTCCACCCGCCCCCATTACATCTACATTTATTTTGAACAAGCCACATCCTCTCTCACTTTAACCAATCCCAACATCTCTAATCATTTCCACTCCCAGTACTAACTCCATCACACTCAACCACTGCTCATCTCTACACCCCACATCACTACTCTACACAAACACACTAATTATACACATTGCTGCAACACTATATCTAACTTTACTTACATGTCACATCCCCCCACAATATCTCTTGTATCCACCTCCATATACACACCCCACACTGACACAACCACTACACAATCCACACCCCAACATTCCAATTGCCCACTCTATGTACAACACTACCCCAATCTCACAAGCAAAATTCACAATCCTACTTCTCCACTCAGCATCCCATTTCTCTACATTATGATAAAACCATGAATAAACTAATAAAAATATGCTGCATCTAATAACAACAAGATTACTGTGCATAGGTGCCGGAAGCTGTTAAAGACTGGGGGAGGGCAGAGGGTGACAGCGGCACTTAGTAAACTAAAAAGGGTAATTTTTTATAACTATTTGCTACGACAACATAGGTTCACTTGGAGGACATTTTAAGCTTAGCCAATTCCCTTTTGGTACTTGAATTAACATTTTCTGATTGGTCTTAGCTATCCCCATGGCTGATAATTGTATATTAGCCCTAATGAGAACTGTGATCATACCATAGATAATATGAGGGGGCCATGTAATGGATGCAGCATTTAGGAACTGCCTCTATCCATTAGTGGTATGAGGGGAATTCTGGAGTACATTTTCTATTACCCATCCTTAGATCTAAGTTGCATTTGAATATGGATGGATGAGCTTTGCTTTATTTTTATGGATAGTCTGTCCTGGAATAGTGGTAGCCTCTATGATATATATCCATCTCTCCACAACATTCAGTTTAGATACCTGGACTGAGTATTTCTGATGCCATTTGACTTGTTGATGTTCATTAGGTCCATCTGTATTATGTCGGAGGATGCTTTGTATGCCAGACGTGTCACCTCTAAGCACTCTGTAGGATACTGAGTATAGTAATAAATCTTTGAGGTGATCCATGCAAGACATATTGTTTAGGACTTGTATCCTTTTAGTAAGGTATCTGTGAAGGTATTCCAATTGTTGCATGGGGCTGGACAGATACATACCAAAGTGGGAATTATACAAAATGATTGACATAATGAGAGCTTTGTAAATGGGGACAACAACATCTCTACATCTAGTCACAATCAATTTGTTTATAAGCTGTGCAATATAGAAAGGCTTTTTTATGACTCTGGGCACATGTTGGTCAAAAGTTAGATCACTGTACACACAAGTTCCCAAATGCCAAACAATTGGATCAGTTCTCAGAGGGCATTGTCATGATTTTGACACCAGTTATTATTTGGGACAAACCTTCCTGCATGATGGTTAAGTCATTTGGGGATTCAATAACTTCTCCTAGCTTGCAGTCATCTCAAACTTAGCTGGCCAAAGCTCTTTGGTATTTCTTTTTACTTTTGAGATGCATATGCCAAACAGAAAAAGTCTCAGCACCTGGGAGACTCCATTGGTGACTGGTCTCGTCCCCTGTTTTGATCTCCTGCATCCTGTGAGACAAGATGGCAATGCAGCTGGTGATGTAAGTGTTTGCTCCTACATTATTCATCTTTTGTACTACACCTGAGTAGGGGATTGTGTCAAAAGGCTTGGCCAGGTCAAGGTAATGTGGTGTGAACTGTTTTACCTTCATCCACTGCTTTGGTAACAAAAGTAAAGCTTAAAATTTGCCCATGATTTTGAGCCTTTCACACTTTCTTCTGGGCTGTTTTCAAACACATTTTTAGGGCGATGCATACATGTATGCATTCCTTGATTCACCTTCCTGATTGTATTAAATTATATTCCTTGTATAAAACAGCACAGTTGTTAGACTTAAATTAGAGCGCATTTTAAATTTATTGTTTAAACATTTTTCCAGTAGGCAATGAAGCAAAATGAATGCACCAATAATGACAAAACTGCCCTATTCAGAACATTTCCATGATAACAGTCTACTTCCACACACAACTGCATTTTAAATTTATTGCTTGAATATTTTTCCAGTAGGCAATGAAGCAAAATGCATGCACCAATAATGACAAAACTGCCCTATTCAGAACATTTCCATCATAACAGTCTACTTCTACACACAATATATAAATACAGAATCACAGTAGAGTGTAAGCTATAGGCATGTTGCACAACTTCTTGAACTTATTTTCAATTGGGGGGGGGGCAAAAGGCCAAAAACCAGGGACACATTTTAAACATTGCGTGTATAAGTTTAGAAAGTTGCTTGCATAAAATGTTGTTACCACCATGCATTTCACTGCCAAGTCTTGAACACAGAAACCTGTGCACTACAGTCAGAGCAACATACCACTAAGCTAAACCAACAGTTTCTTGAAAAACAGGAAGACAAACTTAAATGGCTATCATATAATTTAGTGAATTCAGTTCTCACTTCTCACCATAGTTTTATTTTATTTTTATTTTATTTTATTTTATTTTATTTCACATTTGTTGACCGGGCTAGTCCAGCTGGATACATATCCCTTTTCAGTAGAGGCCCGGGGAGAAAAGCTCCAGCATAATGGCAATACATGATGAGAACATGTTACATTTACAATATAAGAATAGGAATAACATAGATTTTATATAAGCACAAGTAGCAAAGCAACAGGTTAAACATACTAGTTGTATAGGATAAACACAGTGGAAATAATGGTCTAGGTAACTAATTATCAGGGCACATTATGAGTACAGGAGATTTGATAAGTTAGTCAGGTTCTGTACATGGGCATAGCCATTGTAACTTAAGATGTTCTTTGAGGTTATTTTTGAACTGTTTATGTGAGGTCATGAGTCTAAGGGTGTTTGGCAGGGAGTTCCAAGGCTTTCCAATGGAGTTGGCATACAGGGCATCACCACCCGAGTTCTTAGATTTAATCGTTAAGATCTGGACGTTATTAGCTGATCGAAGGGAGTTAAGGTTGGAGTAGGGGGTCAAAATACTACACAGTGAGGGAGTTCTGTCTGGATGGTGGATTATTTTAAAGGCTTCTGTGAGTTGGTTAAGTTTGAGAAGATTGGGTAGTTCCAACCAACCGAGTTTCCTAAGGTTAAGGCAGTGGTGGGTGCAATATGGGGAACCTGTTATGAATCTAGCAATATGGTTATAAGCAAGAGAGAGCATGTTAAGTTCACGTTTATTGAGGAAAGAAAGAACTGGGGAGGCATATAGTAGGGTGGAGAGGAGATGCGTTCGGGCAATAGTTAGTTTGGTAGAGAGGGTTAAGAAGTTTTTTATTCTGTACATGGATCCAAGTTTTTTGTTAACCGATTTAATGGTTTGGGTAACGTGGATGTCAAATTTAAGCTTATGGTCAATGGTAACACCTAGTAATTTGGTACTGGTGACAGGGGCTATGATGGTTCCGTTGATGGATTTAACATGGAAGGTTGTAATGTTAGTATTTGGGAGTTCGTTGCCAAGGGGTGTGTTGGCGTTGGGGAAAAATAGGAGTAATTTAGTTTTTGTTGGATTGAGTAGGAGTTTCAAGTCAGTGAACCATTTCTCAACTAAAGTAAAACAGAGTTGAGTAGTTGTTTGGAGTTTTGAGAGGAGACATCGGAGCAGATCAGGGTGGAGTCATCAGCATATTGTATGCAGGTGGATTTGGGGATGACTGAGTGAAGGTCGTTTATGAAGATGGAAAACAGAAGAGGACCAAGTATGGAGCCCTGAGGAACACCGATGGTATTTGGGAGCAGGTCTGATTGTTTGTTTTGCCACAGGACAGCTTGTTGCCTACCAGTGAGTGCCTTAAACCAGCTTAGTGCTGGGGTGCTAAGATGTAGGCTTTCTAGGGTATTAAGTAGGAGTTGGTGATTGACCATATCGAACGCTTTCGATAGGTCAAGAAAGAGGGCGGAGGATATTAGTTTGTTGTTACGATTGTTATTAATGGAGTCAACAAAGGAAAGGAGGGCAGTGGTTGTACTGTGGTGGGGGCGAAAGCCATGTTGGGAGTTAGATAAGAGACGATTAAGGGTTAAGTAGTGAAGGAGTTGTTTGTGAACACATCTTTCCATAATTTTCGCTATTGGGGACAGGATTGCTATTGGCCTGTAGTTGGATGTTTCAGTGGAGGTACCTCCTTTATGAAGAGGGATGATATAAGAAATCTTCCAAGAAGAGGGGATGCTGGCTTCAGTTATAGTTCTATTGATCAGGATGGATATGGGGTAGGCGATGGCTTCGGATGCTATTTGTAAGTATTCCGCTGGGAGGTGATCAGCCGCCAGGGTGGTTGGTTTAAGTTTTTTTAAGAGGGTACAAATATAGGAGGAAGAGACATCTTAGCACAAAAATACAGAACAAAGCCAATAATGGGGGAATACAGCCCCAAAATAGGGACACATTTCAAATACTGATTTTATAACCTTAGAAAATTGCTAGAATAAAATGTTTTACCACTTCTGCAAACCAGAGGAACAGAGCAAAACTGTGAAACATAAATTCACAAGTGATGGTGGCTAGGGACTTTAGGCTCCTTTTTACCTGTACCCAAGGTACAGGGTTTGAGCCTGAGAACCTCTAGCCAGCAGATGTATCTTGCAGTGTGCATTTACACACACACACACACACACACACACACACACACACACACACACACACACACACACACACACACACACACACACACACACACTCACTCTATCTAGTAGTGTGTACTCACTCTGCTAGACTAGCAGTCCGCTCCACTCTGCAGTTGTTCCCGCTCCAGCGTCTGTCTGCTCCACTCTGCAATTATATCCTGTTGTTCTTGCCCTGCAGCAGCTAATCCACTCCATTAAATTCATCCATTCCCACTCGCAAAAACAGCTGGAAACAGGTGTGCTGATGTCATCGTGTGGAAAACGAAAGGGGCAGAGAGGTATGGATGATCTGCAAAAGTGAGAGGGCTCCCCTCCCCCTGCGCTCTATGGTTCCGGCACCCATGCTACTGTGTAGTGGTGATATTCATCCCAACCCTGGACCCACAACTCCCTCATCCAACCCAAACTGTCAACCCCACTGCTCACCCTATCTCAACTAGAAAAGTTCGGATCTCCTAATATTAAACATCAACCTTAGAAGTGTCCTTAACAAAGTACATGAACTTCATGCCACCCTAATTCACTATGATCCTGACATTGTCCTGTTAACTGAAACCTGGCTAAAACCAGATATTAGTGATAATGAAATAACTCCCGCCGGCTATAATATACATAGAAAAGATAGACAAAGTAAAAGAGGCAGGGAGTAGCCATCCTATTTAAAAACAGACTTTCTCTACACCTCCTGAACATAGACACCCCTAATTTCCAAAATGCTGGACTAATACTAACCAAACTCTATCTTAACCCAAACAAGCATCTAAACATTATAGGTATTTACATCCAACTAGGCCAGAATATCCCTACTATATTACACTGGGCTTCAATCACCCTTCCTCAGGAAACTGTCATAGCAGGTGACTTTAACATAGATTGGAATGCGTGTAACACATCTACCCCTACTAGCCATATTAACCTTCATAGCTACTCACAACTAATCAAAACCCTCACTAGACATGAAAAAAAAACTAATAAAGATTCAGTATTAGAGTGGATCTTAGGTAGCCATCTCAATAATGCACTATTCTCAGGCTGTCTATCTGACAGTCCCAGTGATCACCTCCCTACTTTTCTTCTCAGGCAACTTATAAACCCCTCTAAAATCCCAAAATTATATCAGATCCATAATACCAAAAATGTTAATACCCAAGAATTCACTACCTTACTAAAAAAATTCTAAATGGACCCCAGTTAACTACATCCCTCTGGATGAAGATGTAAAACATTTTAACACCACTTTTAGCAAAATCTTAAATAAATTAGCCCCCCTCCCCCTCAGAATGTGTTGGATAAAACCCATCTGTTCTCCCTGGCTCACTATGTCCACCAGATCTGTACTAAAAGAAAGACATAAATCCTGGGAGAAATGGTCCAAAGAAAAAAACACTGCAAACCATCAAAAATACCTCGAGCTTAGAAACTCAGCCAGAAAAACAAATCAAACAAGACAAAAAAGACTACTATAACAATATCCAAACAAAACACCAAAAAAATCCCCAAAAGTTTTGGTCTGCCATAAATAAAATTCTTCAGCCAGGGCAAACCACCGCTCTACCCCCAAGCTTATCCATTTCACAGGGGATATCCCAACCCATTTCAATAAATACTTTACAGAATCCATTTTAAACCTTATAAATAACAATGTCTCTCCCTCACCCACTGCACCCTCTCCCATTCACAATTTCAGTACCTTTCAGTTTCAACCAGTCCCTACCTCTATTGTAAAAAAATATCTCAAATGACTCAAGCCAACTACTTTAGCAGCAGACAACCTACCAGCAGAATACTTGAAACTAGCAGCTGATGCCATTGCAGTCCCCATCACCATCCTAATAAGCTGCTCTACACAGAAAATAATATACCTAAACTACGGAAAATTGCCCACATAATCCCACTGCACAAAGGTGGTAACTCAACAGATCTTTCAAGCTACCGCCCCATAGCCATTCTGTCTCCCCTTTCTACATTCATACACAACTGCTAGAATATCTATTAACTAACAATCTACTAACACCCACACAACATGGATTCCACCCTAATCACAGCACTAACACAGCACTAATGAGCTTTACCAATAACATCAACCAACTCCGAAGCGAAGGTAATTTAGTCTCTTCAACTTTCCTCGATCTGTCAAAGGCATTTGATGCTGTATCCCATACCAAACTATTAACTATTCTAGCTGATCTAAACCTCAGCCAGTCAGCAATAACCTGGTTTCATAACTATCTGAATGGCCATCAACAAGCAGTATCATGGCAACAAAATATCTCCCCTCTTCTGTACATTTCCTTGGGAGTCCCACAAGGTTATATCCTTGGCCCACTTCTCTTCACAATCTTCACAAACAAACTCTATACAGCTACAAAGGAAGCCACACTCATACAGTATGCAGATGACTCAACCCTTATATGTTCCATTCCTAACCTCCAGCAACCAGAAAACATAACACAACAATCATTTGCAGCTGTAGAAGCTTGGCTAACCAAGCTCAACTAATATTGAACCCCCCCAAAAACTAAACTAATCCTATTTCACCCTAATAGAGCCTCTAACACCCCTCCTGCATTAAAAATCACCTCTGTTAATAAAACCATCATAGCCCCAGTTCCTACTACGAAGTTGCTAGGGGTCACTATTAACAAGAATATGCTATTTGACACTCAAATTGCCCAGTCTATAAAAAAGTTCACAAAAAGCTAGGGTGCCTCTACAGATGTAAACACTATCTTACAGCAGACACCAGAGCTACTATTGCTAGAACCCACCTTACCTCAACCCTACTTTATGCTTCCCCCATCCTTACCAACCTTAGAAAGTCAGATTTAATAAAACTAGAAACCTGTTATAATAAAATAGCAAAATTTGCAACAGGAGCTAACTACAGATCTCATCACTGACACTCTCTAAGAAAACTTTCATGGCTGGAAATTCCCTCATTGCTAAAATTCAATCAGCTAAAAGATGGCCCACCAAATAATAAACCAACCTGAAAAAACCCCAACCCTAAAGAACTTACTGTCTCACTACTCAGATAAGTGGACCCTTCACTCTAACAATAAGTCATTACTAGAGATAACAAAATGCGCTGCTTCGCAAGAGATGGCTAACCCCCCCACCTAAACACACTGTTCAGCCTCAGTCTCTCCACAGGCTACGTGCCCATAGAATGGCGCACAGCAATGGTTATTCCGCTCCACAAAGGAGGAGCCACAACTGACCCTGGTAACTATTGCCCCATAAGCCTGACTAGCCTGGTCTGCAAGGCTATGGAACGCATCATCATGGAACTCATTAACAAAGACATTGGGAACCTCCAAACACTTGACCTAACCCAGTTTGACTTTGTTAAAGGAAGATCATGCCTACTAAACTTGGTTGACTTCTTCGAGACAGTTACCAAGGCCATAAACGAGGAAAAGGTGGTTCACACAGCCTGTCTTGATCTCGCCAAGGCGTTCGACACCATTCCTCACTCGGGTATTATAGAAAAACTCACCAGCCTGAACACAAACCCCTACGTCACAAGATGGGTTGCCAACTGGCTTACAGACAGAACTCACATGGTAAGAATAGCAGGCTCCAGGTCTGACTCTAAACCAGTCGCAAGTGGTGTCCCACAAGGCTCAGTTCTGGGACCCCTACTGTTTGGCATATATTTCTCAGAAGTACAGGCAAACACAGGAGGACTATGGCTCACCAAGTTCGCCGATGACTGCAAACTGGGAGCCATAATTTCCTCTCCGGCTGACATGGACATCCTCCAAAAAGGCCTCACTGAGACAGACACCTGGTGTCAAAGTCATGGCCTCGAGCTAAATGCCAAAAAATGCATAGTCATCCCATTTGGGAAAAACAAAACACCCACAAATTACCACATAGGTGGCACCCCCCTTAATACAGAAGAGGTAATAAGAGATCTGGGGACCCAAGTAGATTGAGCTTACTATCATATTG
Source organism: Protopterus annectens (assembly GCF_019279795.1). Taxonomy (NCBI): domain Eukaryota; kingdom Metazoa; phylum Chordata; order Ceratodontiformes; family Protopteridae; genus Protopterus; species Protopterus annectens. The sequence goes on along the minus strand of NC_056732.1, from coordinate 1,114,004,863 downwards.
CCAAAGTAGTTAGGAAATCCTTCTATGTGGCCCATCTAATTACTAAGGGGTTCGCATCTAGAAATAAAGAGGTTATAGTGTCCCTCTACTCATCACTCATCAGACCCATCATAGAGTACAATGCCCCATTTGGGATGTACCTCACAAGGCACTTCCAACAGCTTGAAAGACCACAAAAGCACCTCACCAAGAGGATTACTGGCCTCAAACATATGTCCTATGCAGCCCGACTGAAAAAACTCTGGCTGCACTCAGTGGCATATCGCTTACTCAGAGGTGATCTCTGCCTGACTTACAAAGCCATGTCCAACTCAGAATTGATGGACATGCTCCACCTAAAGAAATCCAAGTCACTGCGAGCCACGTGCTCTAGTGAGGTAAACCTCACCACAACAATAAATAGAACATGCTGGAGGGATAGATTCCTGTCACAGAGACTCCCCATGCTTTGGAACAAAATTCCTAACTACATTAGGCAGAGCCCCTCACTAACACTCTTCAAGAGAAGCCTTGACGAGTGGATGGGTAACAGAAAGTACACCCCTGGGATCACTTCATTGGCTCTGCTTGACAGAGGCTCAATTAATTAATCAATGGGGCGGCGAAAGCCGACACACTCTGGCAAGGTTTATAAATGCCCTCGGGCAGATAGCCTAATACCTACCTATGAACCTATAAAACCCACACTGGAGAATCCCTCTACCCCTGTAGCATCACCAAAATATGGAATAGTCTTCCATTTGATATTAAATCCAACTCCAACATAGTGCAATTCAAAGTTAGGAACACTATAAGATCAAGAATGAACAAGTGTGGGTATTTTAAATGGTGTAAATATGTGAATGATGGTCCATATGTAGTTATTTCTAGATATGACAGAACTATTCTATGTCCAGGTAGATGTAATTGCAACACTGAAATGGTGGTGTATGTTGCTTCTTGTATTTCATGCTCGGCATTCTATGTAGGGAAGACCAATGGGAAACTTAAGTATCGAATGGCTGAGCATGTAAGGGACATAAAAAATAAAAAAGAAAGCAATGCACTATACACCCACAGTATTGTCTGTAGAAACTTTAAAATGTTTTTCTTTTTTATCATAGACAAAGTAGAATTTAATCAATGTGTTGGGGTCATAAAAAATATTTTAGAGTAAAGTGAGTTAGTATGGCAACTAAGATTAAATGTCATGCTGAGTCCTGGCTTTAATGAGGCATGTACAGTTATGAATGTTTTAAAACTTAAATTGCAAGTTATCTGACAATACTAGGATTATGAGAACAGCACTGGCAATAGATAGTAGGTTCAATACAGTGGGTTTAGTGGGATTTAGATGTATATAGAAAAGTATAGAAATGAAACATTGTACTTATGTATATAATTTTGTATTGTCAGTATAAAGTGAATGAAAGTATTAATGTATTTATTTCATTGAATTATGTGTCTTTAAATGTTTAATGGTGGAAGAGGTCACATGACTGTTATTTTTACTATTTCAGGAATTTAATTAGTATGGTATTTTACTCTGATGAAGCCTGTTTTTTATTGGGCGAAAGCGCTTAGTATTGAAAACTTGAAAGTTTTATATGTGGATTACATGTGTTTACTACTTTGCTTTAACTAACGCTTTTAATGGAGAAAAATACTTTGTCATTTAGTTTAAATAGCTGCCAATTCATTGGTGGACATTAGTTCATGTTTTGCAGGATGTCTAGCATTCTGCCCCATATGTTTGCTCTACTCCTCAGACAATTGTGTTTTCTGGTGATATACTACTAAAAGGAGCCCACTGAATTGCTGTACGTACTGACAGAGTTATGTGATGGCCTTTAGATCCTGCTGCTACTCTGACGTGTTACAACCTGCTGTTATACTAGCTACCTTCTAGGCTACTCAGAGCATGTATAATGTCTGTAAGCTTGGCTTTCTGTCCCTCCGTTGTCTCTGGCTTTGTCCAGCTTTCTTGCAGTAACAGATTGTGACATACTCACAGTCTGTGGGACTCCTACCATAGGAGTGCCTCACATGCAAAAATTGTAGATGCAGCCAGCTTTGAATCATGAACACTATCAATCATGCTAATGTACTTAGCCCACTGAGCCACACCAGCCACCAGAAAGTGAGGTTTAATTCCTCACACTATCAAGAGCAGTCAGACATACACTTTGACCCCTGCACATTATGGAAATAGAACATGTAGCCAGGTTGTTTGGGACAGCCCTGGGATTGTATGGTCTGCTGCTATATCCTTGCAAACATACTGTTACTGCAGGTGTATGGGAATGTGACTGTGTTGGGGGTAGGGGATTCTAGCATTGAAAGTCATGTGTCTGTCCTATGACCCCACTGTTTGGCATTTCCCTTGCATACTGCAGTGGGTTTTGCTGTCTTGCAACCTACTGCATATTATGGGGCAGCCAATATTGAACAGAGTACCTGTTGTCCCATATTGCTGTTAGTTCTCTGCATGTAGCCCAGTAGCACTCTATTCTCTTGCATGCATGCAGCAGCTCCATACATATGCTACCATAGTCTTGTACCCCATACATTTGTTGTAAAGGAGAGTGAATTACCTTATGAACGCAGCAGTTGAGACAACAGTGCTTCAGGGCTGATTCTGTCTGATGCATGCAGTACACAGTCAATACATGGTAAGGTACAGGTTGTGTGATGTAGCTGACATCCTTTTTATTATGTATGTGAGTCAGAGTAAGGTGTCAGTTCCTAGGACCCCAGGTTGTCAGTGCATGTGCTATGCATTGCCTCTTTGCCAAGGCCAGGGTACACTGGGCATATCTACATCTGCCTACAGGGACAGCTTCAGGAGGCCCCCTCCTCTGAGTCTCCCTGTGGTTGTGGCTGTGGGGATCTTGGAACTGATGGGGGGGCTGTGTGTCCCTTCTCTATGATGATCCTGTTGCAGCTGTTTCTGCAGGATCATATTGGGTAGCATGGCACATACTGTGAACATCTGTGCACATGTAGCTGGAGAGTACTACAGGGCTCCACCAGATATATTGTGGCACTGGAACCATAACTTGAGCAGCCTAAACACACGCTCTATGATGTTCCTAGTTTGTGCATGTGCCTCATTATGGCATTCTTCAGTGGGTGTATATGCATTTCTGATGGGTGTCAGCCACGGTTCCAGTGCATAGCCAGCATCCCCCAGTAGATGGCCATACAGGATGTCCCCCTGGCAAACATCTGGTACAGCTGGGATGCATGCCAGATATGGGAGTCATAATAACTGCCAGGGCTGCCGACACACACTCATAATAATGCCATGGGCATTGCACATGACCTGGCAGTTGATGGAGGGATATCCCTTGTGGTTGACATAGACTCTACCCTCCTTACTGGGCGGTGCTATAATGTGTACATAAGTGCAGTCTTTGGCATCCAGTACCTCAGGGTAGTGTGCTACATGGTAGAAAAGATGCATACTGCTGGCCCTCTCCTCAAGGGTGTGGGGTAAATAAATGTGCACTGGCATGTGTTTGCCTGGCAGCCAGGAATTGGTGGAGTACCCTGGATGCAGATGCCTGTGAGACCCATCACATCCCCAGTTGGTCTTTGAAAAGGACCTGTAGCTAGTATTCTAAGGGCTACATATGCTTTTGTTTCCACTGGGATGGGTTCCCCTTTGGTGGCTCTGGGTCTGAGTTGAGGGTGGCAGAGCTTTGTGAGTTCTTGTAATATGACCCTGTCCACCCTGTAGCACTCTACAATCTCCAGCTCATGTAGCTCCTTGAAGGTTACCCTGGGCCTGAACACTCTTCTCCTTCTAAATCTAGGCCTATTTCCAGTGGCAACATCAGCACTGACCTCAGCCTCTACCACATACAGATGTAGCAGCAGCCCCTAGCATTCTGTCAGTTAAAATCCCAAGTCTGTACGCCAATGGTGCAGAGTATGGGGGAAAAAATCAGATTGTAAGGTGTATGCATACTTTATAGTGCTCTGCCAAAGATGCAGCCTGTGTGATTGAATAACTATGATGCATTCCACCTGCAGGAACATCAATGAGATGTTTGAATGACCCAGTGTAAGTGGAACAGGGGTTATCAGTAATTTATACATGGTTGGCTTTCCCAGGCAATTTCCTTTTTTTTTTAACTGCCCTCCCTGCTAAGCACTGTGGCACGATGTGCAATCCCACGGCACTAGTATAAACACTGCTCAGCAGTCTGGACACACCACCATGCACGGGCATGCTTAGCATAGCTCAAACCAGCTAAAACACCCACCCCACAGCTAAACAAAGCTTAGCAGCACTGGACACCCCTCCCATGCTTAGCTGTGTGGCACGCCATGCAAACAGGTGCAGCTAAGCTCCAATCTGCTTAAACATATAGTGGCACACCCCCTTTTGATAATAGCTAGCTCTTCTGTGGACACCAACATGGTTCTGTGGCTACACAGATTTTATCTACAGACACAGTAGCCAATTTTTGCTATTCAGTAACCCCAGCTCATTTGCATACAGATCTGTGCACACAACTTGGATACTTCACTATTCCAGGGCCTGCCTCCTTAGCAAATATTGAAATCCTCCAGTGTACATACTATGCAGGGCCCTATAATGCATTGTTCTCACATATTTCTTATTTTAGTTTTTAAACTTTTTAATATTTTTTTTTTGCATAACAGCACATTTGCGAGCTGCTGTGCACCACACAAATGTAATATGGGTATTAAAAAAATAATTTATTACATTAATTTGCATTATGTTTTGGACACACAGGGCATAGTTTTGCACATACCTGTGTCTACTGTGCAATTTATGACCTTCTAAATGGGCCTTTACAGCCCCTGTTCCATATTTACGTTTGTTGTACACAGAAATTTTCCATGTACACTTTGAACACCAAAACAGGGTTTGCATGACTGGTTATCTGCTTGCTAGATCACTCCAGCACCCTTATTTGCATGCAATTCACCTGCTTATAAGGTTATTTACATACCACAGACACTTCTGTGTCAGCACTCTCATGCACGCCCCTCTGTTCTGTTTACTGGATCCCACAGCTGCTTTCTTCCATGTAAGCTCCATGCCACTATGACCATATGGAAAAATTACTCTTTGTAGCCTTTATTGAATTCCTGTCTAATTCTTCAGAATGACTATGCCAGCATTCTTCCCCAGTCTCCTTCCTGTGTAGTTTACTGGTTCATAATCTTTCCCTTTGGCAACAGATTATTTCAAACTCTTGATTAGTAATACTGGCTCAGCAGGGTTAAAGTTGGCACTGAATGCACATACCTGCTATCAGAGGCATTCCTACCTAACCTAAGAATCAAACACAGTTTTGTACTCAAGTTCTTTAGCACATGCTTACCCTAGGAGTCATACTACCAGTGCCTTTAGACCACAGGGATGAAAACTTCTATGATGATGTGAGGTATTGCCATCTCTGCCATGAGAAGTAGGGCAGTGGATGTGTAACATATGCCAGCATAGCTAGCTTGAGTCTTGTAAAGAATTATATGTCATTTGTATATTAAACTTTGTACAGGTACTTATGTTGAAAATGTATTTGTAAAGCTGCTAATTGTGTTAAAAATGTACCAACAGTGGGTCCTGCTGGACAAAAGAACAATATACCCGTATGTCAGACTGTACTGTAACTGTCGAAATGAATACATTGTAACAGAGGGTACTGGAAGAGAAGAGGTTAATCTAAGTCTAGCTAACTTTGAAAAATAGTCTGAAACTAAATTGTCTAGTTTAGTCCATAAAGATCGTACCTTACAGTTCTGATTGCAGCCAGAGGCAAATTGTCTGTAAAAAACAGGACTAGGAATACCACTGTATTTTCCTTAGGGGTGAATTAATTGCTACCCTGGAAGGGTAGAAGTTTAGGAAATGGTTTTACAGCTTCCAGATGCTATAACACATCTTAGAAAAGCTATATTGTGTGTGTATTATGACACATATGTGCTAGATTCTGATTTAGTTTCTACTAAAGGGGGTAGTGTGGGAACCAGAGTCAGATGACCAGATCTATATAATTTGATATCATTCTGTAACTCTGCACTGAAATAATGTTTTAATACTAGATGAGACAGAAGTCTCAGGACAGTCTGTTTGTGAAACCTGACAAGATGAATGACCACTCACCAACATCATCTTGTCTTGTTCTAGTAAGTGAACTAGAGGATAGTAATTCTTTAGTCAGTCAGGAAAATATAGTGAGATTAGTTAAGCATTGTTTTTCTGTATCTGTGTGAACCTTTTGATCTGTGTTATTTTTAATATTTATTGTGAATAAAACTCTGTTGTGTATTGTAAATAGATATTTAGCATTTTCATGTCATTTTATTATTTATCATTAAATATATATTAAAGTTTTCATTGTGGCTAGTCTTTTAGAGAATATTCTAACCTTTGAATGTACATATATTTATTTGGTGACACTGTGTGTGTGCCTGTGTGTGCGTGTGTGTGTGTGTGTGTGTGTGTGTGTGTGTGTGTGTGTGTGTGTGTGTGTGTGTGTGTGTGTGTGTGTGTGTGTGTATGTGTGTGCGTGTGCGTGTGTGTGTGTGTGTAAATCAAATCTCAAAGAGTGCATGTGTTTCAGCTACTTGCAGGAGGGACACAGAGCAGTGCTTTCACAGCGAGGGTTGTGGAGAACTTGGCATGGAGCACTCGGCTGAGGATTCAACTCTACAGCTGTGGTCAGTGTGGGGGTCTTATTTGGGGCCTGGTAAGAGACAGTGAGAAACCCAGCCCCAGGACAGGAGTGTGTTCCATGTATGCTCTTAAGGGAAACTGTGCTTGGTGCAGAGAGATGCGTCTGAAAATACTGCGCGTATCCAGTTTTGTTCCAAATGAACATCCCTCACTGGTGTCTGTGGTGAGGACTGAAACTCCTTGATCATTGGCACAAAGAAGGGATGTCACATATTGGTGAGCAGTGGTGTGGTTATTAATTGAACTTCTGTAGCCTGTCGCAGTTGTCACTGAAGGTGTGTGTACTCTCAGCAGCTACAAGGTAAACATACTGACTTTCATTTTCACAAAAGTTTTATTTATTTTTTTGTTAGTTTAGTTTGGTCAGGGAAAGCAGGCGAAGATGTCAGCAGAGGATTAAGCTGACAAAGAACTAGTTGTCCAAGGTGTATGAAGCCAAAGGAATGGTTCATGCCAACCTGACTAAAGAGAAAATGATTTTAGCCTTAGTCACAGCTGTAGCCCAGACCAGCAACCAGGAAGACAACCTGCCTGTTGATGGGGGTGTGCAGCCCTCAGAAACAGGACAGTGCACCTTTTCCTCAGAGGTCTTAAAAATACATCTGGAGTTAAAGAGACTTGAACTTGAGGCCAAATGTTTGGAATTAGAATCAGCAGTGAGACTGTGGCATTTTGAGGCCAAAGAAAATGAAAAACAGCTCCAACATGAGAGGGAGATGCTGACTCTTCATCAGGGTCATGGAGGTAATGGTGAAGGGAATAACTGAACTCCAGAAGCAAAGGTCAGGAAAGTTCTTCCACAGTTTTAAGAGGGTGATAATTTTGATAGTTTTATTCATATATTTGAAAGAGTATGTAAACAGTATAATGTTGACCAAGGGCTCTGGGTATGGTTCCTGACCCCTTGCTGCATGGTAAAGCTGCATCTGTTATTTCTAAATTGTCTAATAATTATTGTTTAAACTATGAAAAAGGTAAACAATGTTTATTGGAATGTTTTAAGTTAACACCTGAACTTACAGGAAAAAAGTTTAATGAGCATATACGCAAGGCAGATGAAAGTGTATGTGATTATATTTCTGAGTTAAACACACATTTTAATAGGTGGGTGGTTAGATGTTTTAACTCATTAACCCCGACTAACGTCCCATAGTGCATCTGTGGTTACATCCGAGCACGCTATGAGACGTTTGTAATTTCATGACATTACCCCCGAGTGCCTTCCACAAACGCAACTTATTTCCCGGTCCCATTTCAGTCCTTTAATGTGAAAACTAAGTTGAGAAAGTAATTTAACTTTGTCAGTTGCCTTCTCAACTTAGCTTTCACATCGCAGTAAGCATATGTTTGTATTGAAATATTTTGAGTAAACACATTTAGAATGTACTGTGCTTTCCTCCGTTGACACCAAGCCTATTCTATCTGCATTTCCTGAAGCAAGTGCTGGCAACCAATCAGAGTACGAAAATCCAAGTCAACACTTGCATAACACCTCCACCCCCAGTGCTATTTCTATTGTTTTTTTATTAATAAATAGAGGGTTCCAGCAACAGAAATTCTCCTTTTTTTTTATTAACATTGCAAGACTTGTATTGTTGCTGGATCCCTCTATTTCCTGTTGCACCAGATACCGGCTTTTCCCGGTGAAGTATTTCAGCCTACAGAATTGGGACTACGACCTAATTGGTTTGCTACGATTTTCTTTTCGTGCTGGACATTATTAGGTAAGTAATGCTGCAAAATTGTATTATATGCTTATCTTGTGTTATGTTTCATAAATGTGCTCTGAGGTGCTGTGTGCGAGTGGTTCTTGTCTGCATAGTTGAAACTGGGGTTGTGGAGGGTTTAGGAGGAGTTTTCACGGTCATAGTCTTTGTTTTCTGAGGCTCAGAAATTCTGGACCTAGACGGCAAATTGCCCCTTTAATTCCCGATTTTTTTATGTACAACTTTAAATTTATGGCTGTTCAGATCACTGATGTCAGCATGCATTGCCAGAGTACAGGGGCATTCATGACATCAGCTTTGTGAAACAGTACTGACTGCCTGACACCATGACGCGAGACTGGCAGGAGCTTTCAAAAAAAAAAGAAACTTTAGTTGTTAACAGCTGCCAAATGCCAACTTGTGGGCAGCTTGTGGGGATTGTGGAAGTCTTACTTTAACTGCCTGGGCACACAGTGTAAGACTGCTTGCTATCAACTTTCTGTGGTTAGCACTAACTGCTTATCATGGCGTGGCCCTGCAGAATTCTGGGTGCATCTGTTGGTGGAGGAAAAGAGATCGGTCAACTTGACTCCTAGTCCTCATGTCTCGACCAAGATGAAGGTAAGCAGAGTATGAAAGGATTAAGAAACCATGGTGTTGGTTAGCTTGTGTTTCAATGTGTATGTGGCTCAATGACCAGTAAGACCTCATTGAGAACAATGTACATATGTACTTGTCACATATTCGCTTGTATTTTATTTTATTTACGACAAGTTTGAATATGTTGTGCTTAGCTATACATACGTCGTTTGCTTTAATTTATTACTGTGAGGTATGGATTTTAAATGTGCTGTAACTTTAATGCGTTTTAATGAGCTGACTTAATTAATTGAATAATCATTTGATTAATCTTTTTAGAGTTGGTAGGATTTATATATAAATGGATTGAATGTTTTTTAGAATACTGATCTGAAGAAGCGTATAGTTTTATACGCGAAAGTGCTTATCATCTGGTTTATGGAATAAAGTGTTCTTTGTTACAAGCGGATGTTTTTTGAGACTTTATCTAACCGTGTTAAGTCTACTCGTGTTACTTATTGATTTTTTTAATTTGATGTGAAAAGGGTGATGTTGCAGCATAGTCAACCCGAAAATCGCGGTAGCTAACCCGGTCCCTCACTAGACTTGACCAGGGCATCAACTGTTATCGAGCATGGTGCACTTGCCAAGACCAGAATTCATTGAAACCAGATCAACACCACCAGTGCTGCATCTGCGATCACTGCTATGGTTCAAGTGAAAGGATTATTTTTTATTTACTAGGGGTTCCAGCAGTTCCTTATATTTGCTGTAGGTGATTGTAAACTGTCACTACAGTTTTCTATAAGCACAGTAAATGGGAAAACATGTAAGCCATTTAGCTTAGGAAATTTTAATTATACATTATTTTTGTGTGTGTATTCTAGTGGAGTAAAGCCTGCATTTGTTATTTAGAGTGGGCGAACGTGAGCAGAGTAATTCTCAAGAATGTGTACATTTTCCATTGTAGTATATACATAGACATGGTATTTAATAGGCCTTTATGATTGCTTACTTCTTTGGCCACTAGCCCAGCACTAAAGAAGAATATAACAATATTTACATTAGAAAACTTTATATTTCTTAAAAGTACTAATATCAGCTATGGTTTACATAACTTGCTTATACAGTCATTTCTTTCTTTTTGTTACCCACTTTATCCTGCTCTGGGTTTTGGGATAACAGAAGCTGGAGCCTATCTCAGCTAACAGTGAAATGAGAAAATGTAATTAAAAATATCTGCTACTTCTTTTAATCTCTTTACTGACAAGCATGAGTGTAAAAATTCACTTGGCAGAGTATACTATATAGAGTCATATTGGACTATGTAATGAATAAAACATATACTTGGTGTATGGATGGTGAAAAAAAGTCGCACTAGAAACGTTCATATGGTAGCAAAGTGTTTGCTAGTGTGTCGTACTAGGTTTTAGTCATGTTGACACAGCTTTCTTAGTGTTTTGGTCAAAAACTGTGTACCGTAAGATACAGTGCCATCACTGTGTGTGACTTTGGTACCACCTGGTGGTTGAACAGCCTGGCATCATTGGTAGGTGAGACGCTTAGCAATACTAGATTTTTTTTTCACTTTAAATTACCGGTTAATTGTTTCTGTGTGTTCTTTAGTAGATTACCTGCTGTGGTTTTAGTTTTGTATTGGTATCTGTTGCTGTTTCTATACAGGGGATGTCCAAGTTGCACTGAAGGTGTAATGGAATTACATTTTTCTTGTCGCAGCCCAAATTTTTTCTGAGAAGCAACAAGATATATTAAAGGTGGTGTGTGGGTCTGTATGGAAAATATTTCATAGAAGTATTAACTATGTAATTCGTGCAGGGGTAAGCTTTAATGAGGGAGTGTGATACAGGCATGTGAACTGGAGAAAGAACATGCTGGAGGGACAGGTTCATAACCCAAAAACTGCCCATGCTATGGAATAGACTTCCCATACATGTCAAGCAGAGCACCTCACTGGCCGTCTTCAAGAGAAGTCTTGATGAGTGGATGGGAAATAGAAAATTCACCCCAGGGATCACTCCAGTGCATCTACTTGACAGAGGCACAAGCAACTAAGGTTGGTTGGCACGATATTTTGACTGGGCCTTACATTGCTGTTTGTTGGGGAACACAGATTGGCTAGAAGTGGAACTAAAATCAGCTATTGTATAAGGTGGCCTTGAGAGCATTGAGTCTGGTTGTTTGACAGAGCCAGCCAGTTTGGTTGCACTGCTTTGCTTTAACAGCATTTTTGTTCTTTGTGGTTTGATGTGATGCTAAACAGTCATTTACCCATAAATCCTCTGCTATTTTGAAACAATTTTATTTGGCAATAATTACATAACGATTACACAAAGTTATAAAAATAACTAAAGCAATAATAAACTTAGTATATGATCTAATGGTGCAGCCACAGCTAACACTCAAGATACAGGAAACTTGAATAACAAGTAACCTCACAGCAAGAGGTTCTCCGGTTCGATTCTCGGCTGGGGTATCTTCTGTGTGGAGTTTGCATGTTCTCCCTGTGTTCGCGTGGGTTTCCTCCGGGTACTCCGGTTTCCTCCCACATTCCAAAGACATGCATCTGGAGTATTTCTCCCCGGGCCTCCACTGAAAACAGGCTATGTGGAACCTAGTCGGACTTTCCCGGTCAACAAATGATAAATATAAAAAATAAAATAAATGGCTCCCTATTGAGATATTGGCACTCATAATGTCAAGTGCTGACAAGCCAACAAAAAAGAATGAAAATAGTGTAGTAGTCACAGCCCCTCCATTTTGGCCTGCACTTACGAGAACTATATGCTAACCAAGGGCCCACCACTGACCCTTGTGGGACCCCACCGTTGGCAGGCCTGCTGGTAAACAGACTCACTCATTAGTTCCTTTTAGTACAACTTAGTCCGCATTGTGGTTCCATCATTAATTATATATATATATATATATATATATATATATATATATATATACTATAAAGATTTATTTTTGTAAATAGCTTGTATCATGATATGAATATGATATATATGCGTTTCTCTTACCAAACTATATGAATGGCTATTAGCTGTATTTCTTATTACTTACAGGTTGAGATTTTGTCTAGGCTTCTTGCATTTCTGATTATACTCCGTAGTTGTCTGAGTGAGATAAAGGTTATTACTTGCTGACTACTACCAGCATGGAGCTATGTTATATTTTGGGAATTTTTCTGGCCTTTGTCAGTAATTTGTGCAACTTAGGTGGGAGGAAGGGCTAAGTGTTATATTATTTTACTGAATTACTCAGGTCTTCTTCTTAACGATGATAATGAGTCTGTTTTAAATAACAGCTGCACAAGGTATAATATAATGAATCCCTACTCAACAGGTTATGTGCAGCAGTTATCACCTGTGTCTGAGCATGCATAACTTTGCAGTAATGAAAGGCATGTCATTATCTCCTTAGCAATAAGTCAGTTACAATATAGCACTGAGTCATTCTCACTTTTCAGGTAACACTATCAGGACCTGTCACTGTTATTCACATAAGTACAACTCGTTATCACATTGATGAATGCACAAGCCAGATTGGGTTTTTGTATGAGTTTAGATTCCTCACATAAATATTAGTTTACACAGCTAAAACATGTTGTACTGTTAGGAAGAAGTATCTTGTCCTAAGGTGTTCAGCATACAGTGATACCAATAAGTATACCTACCTGACCTGATTTACAGATCTTCATTCTAAAAAGATATATCTCTATATATCTGTAAGTCTGTCTTTTCACAAGTAACATACAGATGCAAGTATCCATTTTATTAATGCAGTTCATATCTTTGTGAATTAATGTAACTGAACCACATGTGAAACAGTTGAATGTCTCAAACTATCACTACATACTGCATGTTGTGTTGCTTTGCAGCTGCCTCTGTGCAGGTGAGTAACATTATATTGTTTTATACCATTGTGTATTTTAGTTTTGCATTCACCCAACATCACCCAACATCACACCCCTCAGTGAAGATGCCATCTGCTAAGAAGTCAACCGACGTTTACTTGGGGGACGATACTGATTCTGACAGTAATACCAGTGGGTCCGAAATGAAATTGGTCCTTGATTCACAACGTAAGGCAAACCAGAGTGAGGATGACTATTATGATGCCGATCATATTCCACTGGCACGTCTGTGTTCACCTGTTCAGAATGGATGGCATTCACCTAACTGAGGAGGGCATTGCGTTGTTCTTGACCAACCTCCACAATGGCGTGAGGAGAGCCATGCAAGATTGCTAACATGCAGCTTGTGAGATGAATGGAAAACACCCATGACCAAGTCAGACCAGTATAGTAAGTAAAACACTATTATGAAATGTGTTGTGTTAAATTCATTTCTCTGAGCTTGGCAAACGACTCTTATGGAAATTATGATTTTTTTTCATCTTTTGGTAAATAACTTTGAAAGGGAACATCTGAATGTGCCAAGTAATATCTCATTTTCAAGACAGTATTGCTGGTTCTAACATGGTAAAAGAATTGTGCCTATATGTTTGACACGTGCAGATTTCAAAGTTTGTTTCGGACTTAGGTTATGGAAATTATGATTTTTTTCATATTTTGCTAAATAACTCTGCAAGGGAGCATCTGAATGTGCTAAGTAATACGTCATTTTGAAAAGATTATTTATAGTTCTAACACGGTAAAAGAATTGGGCCTGTATGTTGTACACATGTGCAGACATCAATGTTTGTTTCGGACTTAGGTTATGGAAATTATGATTTTTTTCATATTTTGGTAAATAACTTTGCAAGGGAGCATCTGAATGTGCTAAGTAATACCTCATTTTGAAGACAGTACTGATAGTTCTAACATGGTAAAAGAATGGTGCCTGTATGTTGTACTCATAGGCAGATATCAAAGTTTGTTTGGAATTAGGTTATGGAAATTATGATTTTTTTTCATCTTTTGGTAAATAACTTTGAAAGGGAGCATCTGAATGTGCCAAGTAATATCTCATTTTGAAGACAGTATTGCTGGTTCTAACATGGTAAAAGAATTGTGCCTGTATGTTTGACACATGTGCAGATTTCAAAGTTTGTTTCGGACTTAGGTTATGGAAATTATGATTTTTTTTTCATATTTTGCTAAATAACTCTGCAAGGGAGCATCTGAATGTGCTAAGTAATACGCCATTTTGAAAAGATTATTTATAGTTCTAACACAGTAAAAGAATTGGGCCTTTATGTTGTACACATGTGCAGACATCAATGTTTGTTTCGGACTTAGGTTATGGAAATTATGATTTTTTTTCATATGTTGGTAAATAACTTTGCAAGAGAGCATCTGAATGTGCTAAGTAATACCTCATTTTGAAGACAGTACTGATAGTTCTAACATGGTAAAAGAATGGTGCCTGTATGTTGTACTCATAGGCAGATATCAAAGTTTGTTTGGAATTAGGTTATGGAAATTATGATTTTTTTTCATATTTTGGTAAATAACTTTGCAAGGGAGCATATCAGTGTGCCAAGTAATACATAATTATGAAGACAGTGTTACTCTTTACAACATGGTAAAACAACTATGTCTGTGCACTCTACACATGTACAGATATCACAGTTTATTTAGTCTTGTACAATTATGAAAATTATACATTTACAATACTTTTCATTATTATGCCCATATCTTTGCAAGGGAGCATGGTGATCACACAAATGATGCATCATTTTGAAGTTGACATTCAGATGCACAACTTCTACACTGATATGTAGGCTCTATCTGTTACAGGTGGTGAGATATTATGCTTTGTTTATTTATCAATTATGAAAAATAATATATTAATCATATTTCTGTGAATATCTCAAGAAAGGAACATCACACAGTAATGGTTAATGTATCATTTTAAAGCTGACATTCATACAAATAAATTACATTCAAATTGTATGGGTCTGCATGGTACATTGACCAAGATATTATGCTTTGTTTTTCCAAAAAGGTAAAAAATATGCACAATATCAGCATTCCTTGCCAAATATTTAATAATGACTTTGATATACACTATCAACATTTACACTGTTGGAAAGATCAGTGTCTGCTGAACAACTTTCGCGTTTACATGTTTAGTCTAGCTCTTATAGTTAAAGAGTTATGAGCATTTGTTTTCTGTATGGTTTTACAAATGGATTTTCTGAAAATGAGCTCAGGCTGTACTGTTGTTCCTATGGTGGAATTAAGCAGGCAGCTTTTCCTTTGCTGCTCCGGAGTGAATGAGTTAAATGTAACCAGTGGGGTCATGTAGCATACAGATGTGCAAGGAAGCAAGGTGGGGAGCAAAAGATGGGGGAGCTAGCAAGTAAGAATAACGGAATGCCAGTAGTATGTTGTCTGGAGACAACAGGAGTACCAGACTGTCACTGGAGCTTATATCCTATCTTAGTGGATGGAAAAAGGCCACTGCTAAGAGAGACACAGCCTGTGACATAATCATTGTGAAGCCTGCAGTGGTTAAAGAGGAGCAGTACTTGCTTGGGTAGTCCACTCCAGTCAGAGCTTTAGGAAGAACCCAAATCCAAATGTCTTTGGCTAGGGTTCATCTTGACTTGGAGGGTGGAAAAGGAAGCAAACAAGTAGGTGTGTTTGAGGACATCTCTGTAGATGTCCTTATAGGAATGACTTTGATAATGCAGTACCTTGTGTGCATGGTTACACACAGTCAAGCTTGGAGACAGGGGGATCTATGGCTACATCGAGCTAGCCAGCAAAATACCAAGTTATTAAGGTGGAGCCTAGGGTTGCAGGCATATGACATGACAGTGCAGCAATGTACTGGGGTCAGCAATGGCAATGCAGATTGGTTATCAAGACAGAGTATGGATTAATATGTTCCCAGACAGGCTTATGTCCTTCAAGCAATGTTTCTCAAGGGCCATTTGAAAAACTAGCTTGAGTCTTGAAGGGGAGGGTGTGATGATGTGAGGTATTTCAAGATATGCTAGGAGAAATATTGCAGTGGATGTGTACCATATGCCAGCAAAGCTAGCTGGATTTTTGTAAAGAATTTTATGTCATTTGTATATCAAACTGATTTGTACAGGTGCTTGTGTTGAAAATGTATTTGTAAAGCTGCTTGTGTTAAAAATGTACCAGCAGTGAGTCCTGCTGGACAGAAAAAAATACACCTGTATGTCAGACTGTATTGTAACTGTTGAAATAAATACATTGTAACAGAATATACTGGAAGAGAAGAGGTTAATCTCAGTCCAGCTAACTTTGAAAAATAGTCTGAAATTAAATTCCCTGGTTTAGGCCATAAAGATTGTATCTCACAGTTTTGTTTACAGCTGGAGACAAAATGTCTGTAAAAACCAGGACTATTAATCTCACTCCATTCTCCTTAGGGGTGAACTACCTTGGAAGATGGAAATTGCTGAAATGGTTTTATAGCTTCCAGATGCTATAACACATCTTATAAAAGTTCTATGTGTGTGTGTATTATGCCACACACATGATAGATTCTGGTTCAATTTCTAGTAAAGGGGGTTCTGTGGCAATCAGAGTCAGATGAACAGATGCTTGTAATGTCATTCTGTAATCCAGCACTGAAATGATGTTTTAATACTAGATAAGACAGAAGTCTCAGGGTACTCTGTGCAACCTGACAAGAAGGAAAATCGCTCACCCACCTCATCTTGCCTTGCTCTAGTAAGTGAACTTGGGGACAGCAATTCTTTAGTCAGTCAGGAAAATATAGTGAGATTAGTTAAGTATTGTTTTTTTGCATCTTTGTGAATCTTTCCATCTGTATTATTTTTAATATTTCCTGTGATTCAAACTCTTTTGTTTATTGTAAATAGACAACTAGTATTTTCATATTATTTTATTATTTATTATGAAATATATTTAAACTTTTCATTGTGGATAGTCTTTTAGAGAATATTTTAACCTTTGAGAGTACTTCTATTTATTAGGTGACACTGTGGCCACTCCTGAAAACCTTGCTGCATTGGTCAAACACTCCCATTTGTATTAGTATTAATTTTACTTAGTATAATTGGTTTCCCTGGTAAGAGCCTCAGAGTAGCTGGCTTTGGAGTGTTCTGGTAGCAGTACGGACCTTTGGACTGGGCAGAGGGGGTATAGCTTGTAAACATGTGCCAGCCTTTCCCAGGTGTGTGTGTGTGTGTGTGTGTGTGTGTGTGTGTGTGTGTGTGTGTGTGTGTGTGTGTGTGTGTGTGTGTGTGTAAAATTCAAATCTCAAAGAGTATGTTTGTCAGATACTTGGAGTAGGGACACAGAGCACTGGTTTCACATAGAGGTCAGTGTAGGACTTTGTTGGAACACTCAGCTGAGGACTCAGCTCTACAGCTGTGGTCAGTGTGGGGTCTGATTTGGGCCCTGGAGAGAGAGAGAGAGAGAATGAGAGAATGAGAGAGAGAGAGAGAGAGAGAGGGAAACTCAGCCCCAAGGCTGGAGCCTATTCCACAGCATGAGGATCATTTGCAACATATATCTGCCTTGCCAGCATGTTCTATTTATGTCACAAGCAAAGTTGATTTACTGATCTTTGCAGAGTCATTTGCCAGATGGCAGAAGTCCTTAACATGGGATTCTTCACTTCTTACCAATCTGGGCTTACAGTTATACATTCAGAAATCCTCATTGACTCCATCACACAGGATTGCACATTTATACTGTCTTCTAGATGCATCTCTTCAAAGGCATTCCTAATGTGGCTAACACAAGAAAATGTCAGTTCATATCTAGAAATTTTCTTGAACTTTTCAGATCAGTCTGAGACATCAGCCAAAGAATACCTCAAGATTCTAGGGTTCATGGCATGTATTGATTCTTGTGGCTGCTCTTGCCAGGTTATACAAAAGAAAAAAAAAAATCAGCGTTCTTTTTTTCTTTCTTTTTTTTAATATACAGACTCATCACTCTTATGCTCTGATCATTGGATTCCAGTTTGGGGCTTTATCAAGAAAGAAGAACTGCATTGATGGAGCAATACGATGCCTCATTTATGCTTGGGGAGCAGTTTCTATTGGAGTAAAGATGTAGGATGTGACAGTTCAGATAAAGCAAAGCACAAAATGTCAAAGAGATGTTAGTTGTGATCTATGCTATAGAATCTCTTTATGACTTGTATCCCGATGGACCATTACAGGTGTTTACAGATAGTACTACAGTGATGTGGAATATAAACAAACAGAGGAGAACTGGGTCTACACATTGTGCAGTCTGGCTATGATGGCTTTGCAGTTAGCTATGCAGCATTGTATAACCATCCAAGCATCTTGCTTATCATCAGAACAAAATGTAGAGTCAGACAAGCTGAACAAGATCAGGACAGACCCTCACTAATGAAAGTGAAAGAGGTTGTCTACCAGGAATGGATACAGCTCTGGGGAATACCTCAAATAGATCTGTTTGTCTCCTTTTAAAATGGACAACCAAGTAAATGCTGCACCAGGATTCCTTGCAGACAGTCCTGGAAAACAGATATATTCTCATTCCCCTAGTAGAAGAATATTCCTGTATGCATTTCCACTAATTTCCAGGGTCACGCTGAAGATTCAGAAGGACTCTTAAAAAATGATTGTGATAACTCCCTTCTGGTCCAGGTAACATTGGTTCTCCCTTCATATGAAATTAGCCAGGAGCCTGGATGATTCACTTCTTAAGACATTTTTTATTAATTTAGCATATTTACAATATATATTTTATATATATATATATATATATATATATATATATATATATATATATATATATACACACACACAGAAAGGAAGAAATTCAGCATTGCATACTATTATAAAATATTAGCAATCGATTGAATCATCAAAATAATCCTATACAATTAACACATTAAGAGTCTTGGTATTTTAATAACAACATTTCAAGGCTATTCCAACCACTACAAGTCTTAGTATGGTTTATAGATATTATTCTGATCACTTCTTTTTCAGTTTTATGTAGTATTACTGTTAAATTAAAAATTCTTTGAATGTAGGAGCTGAATTCAATTTCCAATTTTTTTGTAATAACTTTTCTAGCCACTGCCAGGAGACTACAGACCTTGTTTTATTGTTAGGCTTTTACAGTTAAAGGAAGTGGCACATTCATTTGTATTATTGATCTAGTTAAAGAACAATTATCAGAATATAACCACTTAAAAACATAATTATATTTTCCCAGTATATACTTATTTTTTTCACAACCTATAAACATGTGTGTCCAGTCAGCTTTTACATCTTTACTACATCTTCAACAGACTGAAGAAGTCAATTTACTAAGCTTAGAGATTTTATAGGGAGTAACAAACATTCTATGTATATGTGTGTGTGTGTGTGTGTATATGTATATATATATATATATATATATATATATATATATATATATATATATACATATATATATATATATTTCCACATAAATCTTTCCAGTATAAACTTGAAGAAGTTTAACTAACTGATTTAAGTAGCAAAGTTTTGTTCTTACTATCTACTCAGTCCACTAATACCTAAAAAGTTCCTGAATTTTGGATCAAAATATTATTTATAATTAACATATATAATATAGATGAAAGGGAATTAATTTGGCAGTTGAGGCTTAATGCACATTCCCTTCCTGAGCTGAATGATAACTTATCTATTAAATGTCTGTTGAAATTAAAATCATGTCTTAGATTTGTTGAATTTAATGGGAGGTTATTGATTTCATTATTTTTTAACTTGCTGTATGAGCATTGATGTTTGCATTTTTTAATAATAATGTGATATATAAATATATATATATATATATATATATATATATATATATATATATATATATATTTGTTTATGCTTCTTTAAGGACAATTCAAATATGTAATTAATGTCTTAATTACTGTGTTTTGGTGGGATATATAAAAGGCTTGCTGTAATTAATTATTTGTCTGATGAAGTTTGCTTATAAAGTAAACAAAAGCGCTAACCTTACTTTCAGCTGGTTTGATGTGTTTTTTTTTTTTTTGTATTAATTAACGTATATAACTTGAACAAGCTTCCTTTGTAGGTCAATTTACTTTTGATGATATCATTCATGTATTCATATAATGGGGTAATATTGTTCTGTTCCTCTTCACTTATATTATCTACAATTTATTTAATTTCTTACCGATGGATAGTATTAACTAGGTTACAATTTTGTCCAACTATAATCTTTCATTAAATATTCTGGTGACTTAACTTTTCCTTTTTTAAAGCAATCAGACCATAATATTAATCCATTTCTTTTTAGTAAATTCATTTTAACAGTGTTCAACGTTTCCTTAAATCTAGAGATGTGTGCAATGGGAAAGCACAAAAATTTCCATTTTTATAATAATGGAGTTTTAAAAACATATTTCTTAACTGCTTTAAGAATTGATTTCATATATGCAGAGTCTAAAGTATTGAAATAAATTTCCTTCTAAGGTAAATTTTATTAACCAGATGAAAGACTTGTTACATATTCGTATTTGATAAATGTATAAGAATTTAGTAAAATCTGCTTCTGAATATTTTTCTATTGACTAGCATACATTGAGTCTATTCAGAACATGTTTGTTTGTGTTTTTCGGCTTTTCCCAGTTAGGGCTTGCCACAGCAGAACTCCGGTCCGCTAATGATTGGTAGTGGATTTTTACGTACCGGGTTACCAGCCCTGATGCACAACCTTCAATGAAGGCATGCCCCATTTACAAATGCCTCCACACAGAAGACGCTCTAGCTGAGAATCAAACGGGACAACGTCTTGCTATGAGGCAACAATGCTACCGCAGCACCACCACCGCAGTCTATTCAGAACATAATGGTGTTAAAATCTGTAGCAACAGAATAAGATTCTACATCTGGGAAACTAATACCACCATACTCCCATAATCTTGTATGATTTCTAACAGCAATTCTCAGCTTTTTAGAATGCCATAACAATGAAGTTAACATTTTTTCCATTTTCTTTAATAGTTTTTTGCTGGGTATTAAAGCTATTGAATGCAATATGAGTATAATCTTGGGTAATATAATAATTTTAATAAGTACTAACTTATCCTATAAAGTAAAAAAAATAATTCCATTTTTAATAAGAAGGAACACTTCTTCAATTATTTTTTCAAACGTATTATTAATAATCTTACTCATATCTTAATAGATTTTTATAACTAAATAGTTTAGTTCTTTTCCATCTCAATTATATTTTTATCTTTAACCTTGCTATCTAGTAATTGACTTAACACTAAAGTTTCAGTTTTATTATTATTAAATTTCAGCAGCAATACTTCTTGTAACTTTTTAATTTTTTCATCTAGTTCTTCAGATGAATAATTTAAATCTCCCATAGTTAGCAAAATATCATCTGCAAAAAGCTATATTTTAGATTGACAATCCTTGTTAATTGAGAATCCAACATTTTTTTTCATTGCTTCTTATACTATTAGTTAAGAATTAATAACTAATGCAAACAGTAGAGGGGACAAGGAACACTCTTACTTTGTGCCTTTGTTTAAGGTGATTCCTTGAGAAGTGTAAGATCCAATTTTTACATACGCTTTGGAATCGCTGTACAGTTTTTTTTAAATATTCCAATAAATTGTTATGGAAATGCAAATGTTTCTAAAGTTTTAAATAAGTAATTCCAATCTACATTATCAAAAACTGTCTCAATATCTAAGCTAATTAGGGCCAATTTCTTTGTTATTCCTTTTGCTAAATCTAAGTTACTACTGTTTTTATAGCATAATACACTAATCTTTTGACCATGTTGACCATAAATCCCATTTGATCATTATTAATTAATCTGCTATATCTGTTAATCTTGCAGTGAAGATGGAAGCAAATATTTTGTAGTATACCTTTATTAATGAAATAGGTCTATATAAGAACACTTATTATTGTTTCCTTGTTTAAGTATTGGTGAGATTTCAGAAACTTTCCTTGAGGGAGGGATTATTGTGTCACTGTGAATTTTCCTGAAAATGTCACTCAGTAATTCTAAAATATTTAACAGAAGCAGACTATATAATTCCATAGTTAAACCATCTAATTCTGGAGCTTTACCATTTTCCCTTTTTAAAAGCTTCTTTAACTTCTATTAGTGTAATAGGCTTATTCAGTAGAGTTATTTGTTGGCCATTAAGTTTATTAGTAACATTTTCTTCTTAAATAGTTGTCAGTTTTGTAATCATCAGTATTATTATTTTTATCTTTAATAAGATCCTCGTGGATTTTTTTTAATATTAAGCATTTCCTCTATGCCTGAAGTAAGCTTATTAGTTTGAGGACTTTGGATATTACAGATCTGTGCCTTTTTGCTTAACATCTTACTTTTACCAGTTGATCTGTGCAGATTTTTGAAGTCATTGCATAAGTGTGCAATGTTATGTTTTCTAAAGTTATCTCCATTTTATGCATTAAAACCGTTTGATATTTTGTTATTAATTTTAATGACTTTAGTATCATCTAATGTCTTTGTTATTTAGACCTCGCTTTATGTATTTCATCTTGTATTTCTAACAACTCTTTATTCCACTCCCATTTTTATTACTAGCCCATCTTCCCATTCAATCTTTAATATGCATTTTAAAGAGTCACATGGTATGACTTTACTAACATTATCATTCAAAGATTAAAAAAAATATTGATTTGTTCCTTAAGATAACTCTTAAATTCTATTAATGTCATCATATATATACTGGGATTCTATAAATAATCTGAAATTTCCTTATATCCATTAATATATTAATACTTAGTACATTATGATCAGATAAAGGACAAAGAATAGTTTTAAAATAATTCACTTTATTAAGTAAATCTGTAGAGGCATAAAGTATATCAAGCTTCCTGTGTGCATAACAATAATGAGTGAAGAACAATGACTTCTGGTTTTGCTATTAAATCAACTACATTATTATTACTAATCCATCTGTTTTATGCTTTATAAAATTCCAGAATTTTAGCTTTCTTCTGTTCACTTGTATCTTTTATATTAGATATGCAGTTAAAATCCCCTGCTAAAAATAAACTACCTTTCCAATGACTTTGTAGTAATTTTAAGTGATCTTTAGCCACTTTGGGACCTATTCCAGGGATCTGGAAAAAATAGCTAGTATATAGAGTTTGCCAATATATTTAATTATTACAAATGTATACATGTGGTTTGGGATCATTAATGGATTTCTTGACCTTAGACATATTATATATCTTTATGTATCAAGTGAGTTTCTTGCTAGAATATAATGTCTCCTATATTTAATTTTAGATATGTCATTAATTATTTTCTTTTGTTGCCACTATTTAATCCATTTACATTAATAGATACTTGGTTAAAATTATCTATACTGTGTATTTAAAAAGATTTCTTTTAAAAATAATATAAAATATTTATCCACCATATTAATTTAATTGTATATATACGACTAATGCATTCCTCCACTATCTTAACATTCC
Source organism: Protopterus annectens (assembly GCF_019279795.1). Lineage (NCBI taxonomy): Eukaryota > Metazoa > Chordata > Ceratodontiformes > Protopteridae > Protopterus > Protopterus annectens. Next base: position 1,113,981,439 of record NC_056732.1, on the reverse strand, counting down.
ATATTTTTTAATACTCCTTTCTACAAATTAAACTACTAAAACTCATAAATAAAAAATCTGCAACTGTAACTGTATATAGTACTAATAAAATACAACTTGCCTTGGATACCAAAGTTCCTAGTTTACCTATCAAATAGACAAACTACTATATTATCTCTCTACCTAACAATACATAACAATACATCAAAAAACTAGCCAAAAGCTACAGTGACTTACAAATAGTTAATATTATATTATATATGTTAAAAATAATGTGACTATTAATTTAGTTATATATGTTGTCATTTAAAACTATTGCCCCATTGCTACTTAAAAGCTTAACAATCCTCTTCTATTAATCACAAATATTAAAACATCCAACAAATAGTGTACTGTATAATTATTTATCTAATAGCGGTATAGATTATCCATTAATATTCCTAAATTCTTCACTCATTCAATAGTATGGGTCCTGAAGAGATAAAGATATCTGTTAACTTACAGATGACAGGTAATCTTATCATACTAAACTATTTTACAAAAAGAAAATCAATGCACATATATATTTATCATGCTAAAAGATGCACACATATGTTATAGATCTAAGAAATGCTCTGAATTAATTTTAAAAGTACAAGTATCTATATCTCAAAATTGTGTAACACTCTTAATACGATAAATATCAAAATATTTACAAATCCTTTAACTTATTAAACTAATTCATGAAAATATGCACATTATTGAGGTCAAAGAAAATGTTTTACTATTTCTATAGAGTGAAAAAAATTACAATCTATATTGTATTCAAAAGTTACAGTGTGATTAATTAAAATCCCATTCTCTCTTCCTGAGTTCAAGCATACAGAAAAATCTACTTTTCTTTCTGTTAAAATGGATGTACTTATTTAGCAATATAACACTCAGATTTCAACTCTGACTTCTTAAATGAGTTATTTCAGGTAGTATTAGTGAATCTAATAACACACAATATGCAAAAACGTCAACGTTCACATGACCAAGCTTCAAATTTCAGCTTTCAGGATATTTTCAAACATTTTTATATGATTTTCTATGTAAATTACATGAGATCTTGTACATTCATGTTTCTGCATTATGCAGGTATATGTAATGCATATCTTTCTTATAAGCAGTTTGTTATTTAAATATGTTTTTCTGTCTTATTTGCCCAGTAATATTCTACCTTAGTCTGTATAACTTGTATTTCTAAACTCTCACCAGCTCTGTATTAGAGATTACAGTGTGTGTATATATTTCTTAATGTACTGATACTTCTCATTTAGTAATCTTACATAGTAGATATTTCTTTCCTTGTGCATATGCATATTATTACTAAGATGTTTACTCTTCTAATTAATTCTATTATTTCCAGCAGTCTTAACTATATGTAAAAAGAATTCCTGCTTGTTTAATTTGAATGTGTGTTTTAGCCATTGCAAACTACTCTTCTGATCTAAGCTTTACATCTTTACATTAGAATCTTATTACAGTATGTAAAAATGACAGCTTACAGCACAGAAGCTGCTGTAAGCCTCTGTCCTTTTCTAATTCTTAATTCTTTTAAACTGTTCAAATCAGTAGCAAAATCTAACTTTACTTCTTTCCATTAATATGTGCAGTTAGAGTTAATAACACTACAGCATAAGTTATTAACATTCAGAAAAATGTAAATGAATTATATGTCAGCAACAGCTCAATGTAAAACATTACTATAGCTTTTGTTTGATCAATTCTTCACTTCTAAGAAAAGAAAAAAATATCTCACATATATACTTAAATACTTATACTTAAATATACTTTGGATGGCACAGTGGTCCAGCTGTAGCATTGTCGCCACACAGCAAGAGGTTCTCTGGTTTGATTCTCAGCCGGAGTGCCTTCTTTGTGGAGTCTGCATATCCTCCCTACATTCATGTGGGTTTCCTCTGGGTGCTCTGGTTTCCTCCCATGTTTCAAAGACATACGTCTGGAGCATTTCTCCCCGGGCCTCCACTGAAAATTGGCTTTGTTCCAAGTCAAACTTTCCCAGTAAAGAAATGTTAAATAAATAAATTAATTAAAAAAGAAAGAAAAAGAAAGTTCCTTTCTGTTTTTGCAAACATCAGTGATGAACTTTGACCTAGATTTTCTTCAGAATAGCTCAAGAAGCAGGCAAGAAGTAAGGCAAGAATCTAGCATTCTCACACAACTGGAACATTCTTTTATTCTCAAGCTTTTTTAAGTGTTACCTTCTTCATAAATAACCTGTAAAAGGAATGTGTTACACAGGAACAAATAAAACAAAATCACCAGCACTTTAACACTTCTAATTAGCATGTTACTTAGATCTGGTATACAGTAAACCCAGAAATGCACAAAATAAGCATTATCTTACAGGTAGTATTTGTTTAACATTTATAAATACATTTATAAGTTTCATTAACTTAAATATATATATAAAAAGTTTTTCATTGTAAGTATAGTAAAACAGTAAAAGTAACCATTTATATTCCTTATCATGAAAATGTTTTAGCTTAAAATATAAATACACAGTTGCATATGTTTTGAAGGCTAAAGTCCAATACAAACATTTTACTTAAAGGGCAAATCTATTGTTTCAGAAAATAAAACTCCTACAATCAGAGAATAAAAGTCACTTGTTTTTAAGCTTTTTAATTTTAGAAGCAGTTTTCCAGAAATTCAGCACACTCTGTCTCTTGAGGTATATACTGTTCCAGTCAATTTATTCAGTATTATTAAGGATTTTATTTTTGTTGACAACATTGGATGCCTCCTCCAATGTATCAAATATTTTAGTTCCTTCAAAAACGCCAAAGTGCCTTTAATATTGTTCAAGTTCCTTGATCAGTGGTAAGCATGATTTTCTTTAACTTATTACTTTATTAGAATAATCATTGTCAAATCTGACTACATGTTCACCTATTTTAATAGATGGGCTGGACCATGCTGTTTTTAGACATAAACTTAATTATAATTCAATGTGGTAGTGAGTTTTCTTTCTTCAAAGGTGATCTCAGGGATCTATGTGCACTTTCAATTCCAAACAATACATTTCAGGTAGATTTATGCAGCCAGGTTGTTAAGACGTTTATTATATTGTCTTCGTCATACTTTTCAGGTATACTCTAAATTCTAATGCTATTTCATCTCAGTCTATTTTCTAAATCATCAACTTTATCTATAAGTCATTTATTTTATTTGAAAAGAAATTTAGTCTGAGACTCACCTTCAGTTATTTTCCCTTCATGATCATTTAAAACTTCTTCCATACTGCTATGTATACTTTGTTGTTTCATAAGATTTTCTAAATGTTCCATCTTCTTTGTGGTTTCTTCTTTGAAACTTTCTGTTTTGGCATTCAGTTTGTCCATTTTAAGTAATACATCCTACACATTAGATATTAGTGACTGAATGTCTTTTTTAACACAAGAATCCTGAGTGCCATTTCCTGAGTGGCTCTTGTCAAAGTCTCTTCTCTCTTAACCAAGCAGTTGAAATTCTTACAGTAAAATTACAGCTTTTGATGAACTTGAAGATATAAATCTTTCCTCTATCAGTGAATACAAATAGCTAACAAGAATCTCAAATTTTTAACTTTTTGATTATATTTTCTGTCAGAGACAAGGTTTCATTCATAGAGCTTTTATCAATTGCTTCTCTCAGTTAGCCATCTTGACAGTGCCCCCCCCCCCCAGATGATTCAGTTCTAATACCTTTTATGCACCTTTTTCCTTGATGATATACTGCAGGTACTAGAGGTAAGACATCATGCTGGTAAGAAATCATAGGTTAACCATAGAGATTTTCTAGTTGGTGCTTCACCTATAGCTAGGGCCCTATCCAGGATTATTACCTCTTGTTCTTAAACATTTGTGTGAGTTACTGTTCTATGGGCAGTTTACTCCTTTGACAAGGGATATTTATCAATCATTTCAGCATGCCTGCCTGTGGATCTTCTTCTTCTATTCAAACTTTACTTAAGCTGTTTTACAAAGATTTTTTTCTGTTGATATGTAAGGTCATCTATTATTCAAGTGACACTTCCTTGGGATCCTTTTTTTTTCTTGAGTAAGTTATTTCTGTCATTGTTTGAACTGGCTATTCCAGCTGTTCTTTTTTCTTGTTGACTAACTTGTTTGTTACTCTGACATCTACAAGAGAGCATCCAGGTTGCAGTCATTCATGGTGGGCTAAATGTTTTGCTTTTCTTTGCATTGAGGGTCATATGTAGAAAAAATCCCTATATGGGTCCTTACTACTTTCAGAGCATAACTTGAATCTAGCCATTTATCTCCCTCATTTTTTTCAGAATTTGAATGACAGGGAAATATGTTCTATATACTTTGGTCATGATTTTGCAACTTGGGTATTATCTTATCAGTACTATGTCCTTTAGGAAGTATGTACAGCTTTGGAATTGCTAGTATGGGACTGGAAAAGTACAATGAGTCAGTTCAGACAATGCCAGTTGGTTGGTCATTACTATACCTTTTCTTGTTATTCCCACCATGGTAAAACATTTTCAGACAGGATTAAGGTACACTGTAATAGAGTCATTACAAAGCAATACATAGCAGATTCCTTTTCCAGGTCCAGGACTTGCTTTGTTAGACCAATTCTACAGGGGTTCCTGGACCCTTATCCCTCCTCCCCCCAAGTTGGAGACACTTTGGTAGTCAACCAAAATAGCCAAGGGCTACTACAGCAATGTGAATGATAAACATAGTACAATTCTGTAAGTTATACATGGAACAGTAGATGCTCAAATTCCTTGCTGCTGTATTAGCCATACCTATCCTTCATCCTCCTTCTGCTGTATATAGTTAGTTATTGTGTAAAAAGGTATATGTTTATATCTTTGTGAGGTGTCAAGATGAGTAAACATTCACTTTGTGTTTGGATGAGAAAGTCCTGAGGTTGTCTACACCATGACTGCTGATTTCTGTCTAAGCAAAGGTGGTGAGATAACCAGAGCTTTTTGAAGACTGGCCAGTTGTTGCATCCTGTGTATGATACAATGTAAATAAACAAAGGCTACTGAGGCAGTGAGGAATTTGAGCATCTATTACTATGGTAAGTACATCTTATGCAGTTCTACTTTATTTCTTTGAATGATAACTTGGATAAATAACTTAATCCATCACAACTATCTTAACTCAAATACCCAATACAGGTGTGACAGATCTGGCAAATTGTAGACCCAATATCTTTAATAATATTGCTGTTATGACCTATGCAACAGTGTTAATTAATAGGATTATTTTTATGATGGTGACAATTATTTCATCCTTTCAATCTGACAATCATTTCATTCTTTCAATCTGTATTTATGCAGATCAGTCAAGTTAAAGACCAAACAGTTAATACAGAGTCATTATTTTTATTATTTTTATTAAACAAAAAAAAGGATAATTCATTCTTCTCAGTTTCAGTAGATGCATGCAATTATGTGACTGTGTGGGATATTCAACTTAATTCAAGGTTCTGGAAAAGCTTACATTCCAGAGCTAGTAACCAATAATATGAAGGGATTATACAATGCAATGTCAGCAGTTTTGTATATTAACATAGTTCTAAACCAATTAGATTTAAATATGGGAATAGGCAATGGTGCCCATTATTACCAACCTATTTAATATTTATACCGATTTTTTTTTATTTAACTTAAACTACTAGTATATTATTTCTTCTAGTTAATGAGGTTTAAGTAACTTTCAAGACATTTACAGTGATGTAGTATATTTATTTTCAGTGTCCTTCTAACGACATTAAACTATCTTAAAACAATTCAAATGGATGCTAAGGTTTCTACCCATAGATTCGATATGGATAACTCAGTGGTTTCTCTCTCTACAACACTTAACATTTAAATTCCAACATATTTTTTCTCTGAAGACAAATGAGAATTTAAAATAAATTGTGATTATGTTTACACATAATAACATAGATTTTTCAGTACAGAAATATAATTCATGTCTTAAATAATTTTAAACTTGACTTTAAAATATGGTTATTACAATGGTTTTTGCTATTAATTAAAGTACAAACATTAATGTAGCCCCCCCCCAAATGATTTTATATTAATGGTTCAGTTCAGAATATCCCAGATTTATATTTAGGGTAAATACTGTCTGAAATTAGTAAGTTAATATGATCATCAGTATCAAGCCAGATGCCCATAAATTTGCATGAAGATTTAAGAGTTCCGAATTTAAAAACCACTATTGGATAGCTTGAGCATCAAAGTTATTTAGAATTCTTAACCACCTTATTAGTAAACATGACTAGAAGCCATTATGGATGTATGTATGAGGAAATAAAGAATCAAGATGTAATTCATAATTATTTTTCTTTTTAACAATTGTAAAGAAATTAACAATTTCTAAATTGTTAACAGATATAATTAGAAATGTTCATAACCTTATTAAACAACATTTGGAATTAGGCAAAATGTTAAATATTTTTAGCCATTCAGAACAATCCGGATGTGTTAATTGGCATTAAAACAATAAGTATTCATGACTTCTTTGTAGTGTTTTAATATACTGTTTTAGATTTTTTTAAATGTCCATTGTTGACCCCTAAACGTTCTGTACCAGCTATGTTTTGCCTATGGGGCTCTGACAATAACATATCAATTCTAAAACAAATATTTATATAATTAGAGATTTGCTAAGACACAAGTTGTGGGAAACTTCTAAAAGCCTGCTCATAGCTCTCAAAAGTAAGTTACCTACATTGGCTTCATATTAAACTTACGTAAAAATTAAAGACAAATAATCATTCATCATTACAAGGAAAATATGACAGTTTACTCAAAAATAATTTGATCTGGTAGAATTTGTGGAAAATGTCACTGAAATACATGTTTTATCATTTTTATAAATGCACAGTATTTAATTATTTTCAGTGTATATATGACCTAACAAAGTTGTTGTGTCTTTCGGCTTTTCCCGGTTAGGGGTCGCCACAGTGGAACTCCGGTCCTCTAATGATTGGCAATAGATTTTTATGTGCCGAGTTGCCAGCCCTGATGCACAACCTTCAACGAAGGTACGCCCATTCATGCATGTCACCACACAGAAGACGCTCTCGCTGAGAATCGAACAGGACAACGTCTTACAGTGAGACAACGCTACCGTAGCACCACCACTGCAGTTGTGCTACTTATTTTAAAATGCAAACCCACTCTGCAATTATACATTAAGTAAGTTAAAGACAGTAGATAATGGTTACTTGTCAACAAAGATTACTTTGCATTTTCTATGTGTCAATTAAGGGAGAAGGCATGATATTACAGATGGCGATTTATGTATTTCTTAAATATTTATATTACTGTGACTTGGTTAATCATCATGTAAACTCTGTTTTACATTTTAAGCAGCTGGGAGCATATGAAATCAAATTTTATCTTTGATAGTGATGGTCTGTGATATGTCATGCCTGTTCTAGTTAGAACTGAATTTTTTTATTTGATGAGGGTTTGAATACTATCTGGAATTTCTTGCAACTAAATGGCACCACTTTCGTAATAAAATATGTCAGACTTCTTCTTTTTGACTGCCCAAAAGCTTGTTCACAATCTTCTGTAAGCTGCTATGTAAGCCTATCCTGAAAAACTGATGTGTAGTTTGTTAATGAACTTTGACAATGTTTCTGTAGACTAGAAGCTAGCTGTTACACACAGGGGAACTTATACATCAATAAATCACTGCAGTTCACTTCACAAAGATGGCCATGAAAAACATAGATACAACAGCATTATATTAATTATCGCATGATATGTGGGGATCACATAGATAAGAATCACTTTTTTTCAGTAATAAATTACACATGAGGCTATGACAGGCTTAAATAGCATTTTTCAGTTTATTAAAGCAGAACCATACAATTCCATTGGCACAGAGAGATAAAGCCCTGACTATGACCCATCAGACCTGAGCATGATTTGCAGCTCAGGTCCACCAGGAGGTGGCTGGAGAGGGGGAAAGAATGACAAGGCTTCTCGCCTCACTCTGAGTGAGGGTTGGAGAATACATACCCCATAGTGCATGTGCTGAGTAGAATCTCCAGTGGAAAATGAAATTCACTAGAGGTGCTAGCCTTTCAAAGAAGTACAAGGCAATTAAGAAGACATCTTTGTTCAAAGTGGGAGAGATGCCCATTGCACATTGCCCCTAGAGGACCGTGTGAGCATGTGCAGTCGGACCAGTGAGATCTTAGAAAGAGAAAAACAATGATTTGCCTGTTATGGCATCAACCCTGCTGCACGGTCTTCATATGTGCTAGGAATGAATGGGGCATAGCAGTCATGCCTCCTGGAGGAATGAATGGTATGCATGGATAGGTGGGAAGGCAGGCTTCATACCCACTGGGAGTCATGCAAAAAAAAAAAAACACACAGGCATGTAACTGGCCACAAAGAAGAACACACAAAGGCACAATTGTTACATTTTTATAAACAGAATCTTTACTCATATGACTTCAGGATTCCATTACAGAATATAACATATTTGTAATTCGGGGACAACAGGCTTATGAATCATACATTTTCCTCACCTTGTAACTTTATTTTTCAGCTCAGTCTATCAACATCTCACAGTAGGTTATCTCACCCAGTCAAAGCACTGCAGTGCTGCACTGTGGAAGTAGTAGTCCTTTAAAGCCAGTAGTACGTTTTCCATCACGTAGGATCTGATTTAGGGTGCCTGTCATTTAAACCAGTGACAGATCAGCCCCAGCCCAGCCATAGTGCTACTGTAAACATTGCTTTGGACTAAGTTTTAAATTAAAGCAGTATGTGCATCCTTTTAAGGGATTCGGCTTGTTGGCTTCATCACATCACCCCGTTTTTTCAGGGCAAAAATACATGCTTGCTTTCAAGTACATTTCTTCACATATACTCTACAGATATATTTTAGCTTTACCTTCAGCTTCAAAATAGTCCATTAGAATTTTTTTGAAATCACTCCATTTTAAAACTTTCAAACATGTTCATCTAAAAATTGCATCAAAACAGTATGTTTCAACAAGATGCTGTTGAAAATCAGAACAGTGAGAATTCAAGTGCAAATGGGGGAATGCGTACTAATTCCAAGGCTGAGTTATCTTATAATATTCTTACTACTCCAAGTTACAGTGATCATGTGATCATGGAGTTAGTATGTATATGTGTGTATATATATATATATATATATATATATATATATATATATATATATATATATATATATATATATATATATATATATATATAGATTCACTTTATATCCTTGAAATACTGAAATGTCCAAAGACGAATCTTTAAAACATAGAAAACTCAGAACCGCAAAATTCAAAATCTCGCAAACTTGAGATTTTGAATTTCGCGCTACTACTGCACACACACACACACACACACACACACACACACACACACACACACACACACACACACACACACACACACACACACATCATCCTCCCCACACACAAACACAAGCTCTCTATTACATAAAAGCAGGGGGGCAAGCACCCCTGCACATCCCATGTGGGGGGACCTCCCCTACTTAAATATTCTAACTCCGAGGTCGCACTACACACAATTTACAAATACACACACACCACCACACAAGCTACATTCTGCTCGCACAAAAACACATCACATCAACAAAACACACTAACACACACCACAGCCCCTACCCAAAACCCTTAACACACACACACTTACCTGAATATGTAACCAGAGCAGAACCTCAGAAGCACGAAATTCAAAGCCTCCGGTATTCAAGGTTTTGAATTTCGCACTTCTGGGCTTTCGCTTTTTTCAGGATTCCACTTTATGGGCTTGAAATACTGAATTTTGACATTTCAGTATTTTGAGTTTCTAAAGTGAATCCATATATACATATATATATATATATATATATATATATATATATATATATATGTGTGTGTGTATATTATATATATATATATATATGTGTATATTATATATATATATATATATATATATATATATATATATATATATATATATATATCTACAGCAGGTCATGGGGGTACAGCTCCCTACATTAAACAGTGTGTGGTGAAGCCCTCCCTGCTTTAAATGTGTAACAGTTCCATGATTCACTGATACTTTTTTTTCAAAACTGCAGTTATATTTTTGACATGTCTGGACTTGCAGTTATTAAGTCATACACTTTTGGCAGACAGACATTAATTTGGCATGGAGTTTACACTGATATAATTATTATTTGGAACTAATCAAATTTGTTTTTGAAGCAATGCTTTAAACTTAATAGAAGAATATGTACATTTGCAAAGCCAAGCAGTCATTCAGAGATTTAACATAGGTTTATAAGTTCATTTGTCAAGTTTGCAATCTACTTCCTGTCAAGAACCTTGAATGGCATAACCTCATGTTCATATCCTGTCTATCCTGCAAGAAAGATCCAGCCAAGCTAGTATCTTTTCTGTATAATACCCTAAAACTCCTATACTGGAGGCCCATGGGATATATACATATGACCCTTCAAGGGCATACCAGTGCACAAGTTACTTGGCTTCTGAATGCCTATGACATACTTTTCAAGTCTTTATAGGCACACTGAAGACAATAAAGTCAAATTCCACTAGCTGTAGACATGTATGCTTTGGCCCTTTCTTTTAAAGGCCAAAACATGTATGTCTACAGACAGTGGGGTTTGGCTTTGGTCTGAGTGTGCCCATAATGACTTAAAAAGTAAGGAGTAACAGGCATTCAGAAACAATTTTGTTGAGACACTTGTATGCTCTTGAGGGGTCATTTGCATATATCCCCTGGGCCTCCACTACAAGAGGTTTAAGGTATTACATAGTGAAGACTCTAGCTTGGTGGGGTCTTTTTTGTAGTTTTTAATGGATGTTTTGTCTATTATCTTTCTACCCTTTGGTTTGGATGTTATGTGGGATATTTTGCAGGCACTGTAATGTTTATGGACACCAGGCTTGATTTTAAACTCTGTGTTCCTGAAGTGTAGGCAAACAATCCACTTATGCTGTACTGATGAGGTTAAAAAAACAAAAAGCCAAAACATGCATGCCCACAGCTAGTGAGGTTTGGCCTTGTTTGTCTGTGTGTGCATATAGAGACTTGAAAAGTAAGACGTCATGGGCATTCAGAAGACTTGCAGCTGAGGAACTGGCATGTCCTTGAGGAGTCATTTGCGTATATCTCATGGGCTTCCTCTACAGCCCATCATGGCTGGGTCTTTCTGCTAGCTTTTACTGAATGGTTTATCTGTATGACCTTTTCACCCTTTCGTTTATATAAGTTTATAAGCAAGTTCAAAAAATTGAAAGAACAATAATAATCCACTAATTTAACGACACAGTTTCAAATTTAAATAAAGACATAGGCAGTAAAGAGCAATCACACTTAATTATGGCTTTCATCCTTATTTTATAACAGGACATCTGTAGAATAAGTTGTAACAAGGAGTATGTCACCATTATACGAAACAACAGCATCATGTGATCAGTAAACATGTTAAACTTTTTTAAAGGAACAACACACTTAAAAAGCCTTCCATAAAACTCGTTAACTATTCAATATTATTTTAAAACCATGATAAAATATCTATAAAGCATGCAACTATAAGTTAAATACACATGAAATGTATACAAAATAGAATATTAACTTTCATAATTTTGCATCTCTCTAACATTTTTAGAGTACTAAATATGGAAATATGATCAGTAATAATTGGATATCTAATGATATCCAACCTTGCAATGGAATGCCTATATAAAGCACTTGTATAATGCTTGCACTTAACTGCATGGAGTTATCAACATGTGCATGCATTTAGAACATTTGGCTTTTCAGACCACAGCCTTATACACAGAACTAATCCCCATCAGTTACCTTGCTAATACTGCTAGCTGCCTAACTAGATTGCTGTGAGAAGTTTACAGGCACATGGCACATTTAAAGTCATATACCCTATTTTCCAAACACAAGATGTCACAGATAAACCCTTCCATCACATATCAACTAGTTTTGGACTCATATTGATAAGTTGTAAGACCTGGACAACCAATCAGCATTCTTATTAGTCAGTCTAGGTCTGTGACTAATAATGCATTAGAAGGGGTGGATGGATAAACCATTTTGCCACCTTCTTGTTTATTCAGCCATTGTAACAATGCATGATTGGTCACTAGGTTTACATGTCTACTTAACAAGAATATTTCAGAGAACAGAAAGCTCACTTCACAGCCAAGCATTTTTATTCTGTAGCTGAGTACCTATTCTCACTATTACTTAACTTCTAACTTATGTAGCACTAACCTTGAATACCATGGGATAATACAACTCCCAAACCCACTTCTGGTGCATCCATATACAGAGTACATTTCTTACTAAAATCAAGAGTTATTAGTTCTGATTCAGAATGTAATATTCTTTTCAATCGGTTAAATGTTCTGTCTGCCTGTAGAAACTATTGCATTTTGAGAGAAGCGTTTAATTTTCTGATTCATGTGAAAGAACAGGCAATAGTTGCAAAATTAGGTAATTTTCTGTAGTATCAAGCTATTCCAGGGATAGCCTTCACCTGTCTTTAAGTATAGGTATAGGCCATTTTTTTCAATAGCCTCTGTTTACTGTAGTTGTGGTCTTGTCACCTCCTTCTGTAAGGCATCCTAGTTAGTTGGTTCCCCCATCCCCAACTTACTTTTCTTAGCATTCAGAGTCAAGCCTGCCTGCCTTATAGACTACAACGCAGCTAGTAGTTTGGTAAATGAGACTCGCAGTCCTCTAAATGAATGACAATATCATCTTGGTATGCCACAACATATTGTGACTGTGGCTTCACTATTTTATCCATCAGACTCTGAAAGGTGGCTGAAGCACCACGTATGTCAAATGGTGGCACTGTGTAATGAAATAAACCATTAGGTGTGACCAAAGATTGTTTTTCTGTAGCAGAGGGGGGAAAGCAGTATCTGCCAAAACCCCTTTGGCCAGTCTAAAGTTACGTATCTTTATTTTCCTTTATCATCCCATCAGTTCTGGCTGTGGAATAGTTGTCAAACTTTAAAAAAGTATTCAGTTTTCTAATTTCATTACAGAATTTATTAAGTTCCGTAATGACTGGCCTGTTTATTTCACTCTGTGACCTTAGTATTGCTCCTAACTTGAGCATCCTTTGAATTTCTTTTACTAATTGTTTCTGTAATTCTGGCACTCTGCAAGGTCTTGGTTTAATATTCGTTCCAGGTGCTCTCTCTGTGTTATGTTCTATCAGTTTAATATTTCCAGGCATTTCTAAGAACACTTCATTATGTCTAAAATTATATTATTTGCTGCTTTCATCATTTGACAAGGATTCCTGTAACTGTACTTCAGATAGAGATCCTCTGGTCTCTTGAGTATGAATTTCAGCTAGCAAGCGAGTCACAGAGCTTTATACTTCTCTCCATGGCTTTACTACATTAAAGTAATAGAGTTTCTCAATCTTTGTGTTTCCTGGTTGTCTGACCTTGTAGTTCACTATGTTTTGCCATTCACTTACCTCAAAGAAGTCTTGCCACTTGACCAGAACATTTTCTGTTTGGAAGATCCTAATAGTAATACCTGACTCCCTAGGTTAAATCCTCTAAGTTGGGCATTATTATTATAGACATACTGTTGCAATTCTTGAGTTTTCTGAGTGTACTCCTTCACTATGGGTACAACCAGCTATATTCTATCCTGTAAAGTGATGCACTGTTCCATCACACCTTTAAATCATGTCTCTCCTTCCCAGGAGCATTAGTCTATCTTGTAAATTAACATAATGTTCTATTATTTCCAGGTCTCTTTAACAATATCAAACAGACCTTTATGAGACCTGCCATATAAGAGTTCAAATTTGGTGGCTGTAGTTGAAGTTTATTCACCTCTCATCACAAACAGCAAGTAAGGTAACAACTATACCCCATTTTACCACCTGCATTTTATTGAAGCTCTTTATCAATGCAGATGGTATACTGATTTTTTAACTGCTTATCTGTGAAGTGTTAACACAACTAATGCAATACCCTTGACATAAAAGGTGTGGTTAGTCAGTAAGCATCACTTTAAAGATGTCCATTGTAAGGAGTAACAATATCAGTTCTGACAATAGCCTTAGCATTAAGCTTATGCAATGACACAGCTTCTGTAAATTTTATAGACTAGTCCATTATTACTAGTAGGTGCTGATAAACATTGTTAGATGTTACTATTGTTCCCACAGTGTGCCTAGCAGTCTGTTCAAAGAGCACATCTGTAATAGACATTGAAATCATTGTACTCTTAAAGCCATTGTTTTGTGTGGTTTTCTGATATTCTGGGGAAAAAAAATAACAAACAGAAGAATTACATGGACCAAAACACACACTCTCACTGCCCACATCACAACAGAACTCCAAACAAGTAAAATACCAGCACAAAATATGGAAGAAAAATAATGTAATAAAATACATAAATGATTGTAACTAAGTAAGAACAATTTCATCAGTAAAATGTCTTTTTCAGTTACAAAACAGCCACTCACCATAACCATCATTTAAACTGTCAAAAGAATAATGCCACCGACACTCCATATTAAAATCAAAACTTTTACTAGTCTTCAACAGATATATTAATTTAAGAATATGTAACAAATAATTACTTTATTGTATATAATATAATTCCACATAAATCAGAACTGTAAACTCAGACGTTCTTGATGTATTAAATCAAACAATCAGATGTAATGGGATACATATATTTCAACAGCAAGTGGCAAAAAATAAAAAAATGCAATCAAATATATAAATTATTTGAACAATATACTGACAGTTCTTCTTGCACTAGCATTAAGTATCTGTAAATACTGTAAACTAGGTGTGTTTATATAGAGCATATATTCATTTTTTTATATCTAATGTTATTAAGATGCTCTCTAATGTGTAGACCCTTATCCCTAAGGGCCTTGAAGCTTGACCCACTTAGAATGCACCACAGATACAGTGGGTAAGACTACAAAAGTGACAAGTACATGTAATACAACATTTACTGATGTAGAAATGACAGGTTTCAGAACAGATAATCCTGAATACTAGGGGTATAGTTAGGCATACTCTCTGTACTTAAGTAATTTATTTTTTTCTGAACATCTCTCAGAAACTTAATAATTCAAACAGAACTACTGTCTAGTGTACAATGCTATACAAAACATAGTTTCCTAAGGAGAATTTACCTCGAAAATAACCTTTTTATGGTTACAAGTGGCAACAACCAAAAAGAAAAAGTGTCACTTTCTGAAGAGCATAGAACAGAATTCTGAGAGTTGAGTATATTTTTTTAAATGAGAGATGGGTGATGATGACAACAGCATAAGGTTGGAGCATAAACTATACATTTCTGGACACACCCTTGTCACCAGTTAACACTAGCAAATCGTCTTCATTGTACACAGGTCCATAAGTCTGTGCTGACATTTTGCCATGTACCTTAGGGGATTAAGACACCTTTGTTATACACTGTTTTGCTGTGATTAACAGTATTTATTTGTTTCAAATTATTTCAAAGTCATGACATGTGCCATCATTCTAACAAAAAAAATCAGGTGTAGATATTATAGTAGGGATTAAAGATAGTTATGAGCCCTGTGATTATTACATGTTCACTGATAACACCAATACTATAGACTGTGTAACTGCAACAATAAAGACAACACTGGAACATATAACAATTGTTGGAGTGTATAGACCACCAAAGTTGAGTGCTGATGACCTAGAATTCATACATTTCTTGCATGAAACACAGGAGGGGAGAATAATATTAGCTGGGGACTTAAATTTACTTGAAACAGACTGAAATAATATTGATTCAACAACATTAGTGAGGATTTTATTCACAACGTATATTCAGGAACAACAATTGCTTCAGATTATAAAAAAAACTTCCAGGGAATGGAACATACTAGAAATTGTTTGTGTTACTAAAGAAATTACTGTTACTTCAAATCAAGTTTTACCACTGTTTATGTGCAATGATCATGGGGTTACAAAGGTTAATTTGTTGCTAAATAATTCTACCAAACTGAAATCTAAACCAATGCATGGAAGATTAATTACAGATTATATGGAAGAAAAACAGTCAGTATGTAAAAATAACTAGAGTGATGTGTTAGGTGGGAAAACTGCAGATGGAATGTGGAAAGTTTTGAAAGAGAAATTGTTTGAGTACAAAAAAAATCAAGAAATGTTTAACATCAGGATCTAGGCATACAATGTCAGGGAGATATTGGATATATTTCCATAAGAACAACATACCTGACTAAAGTGACTAAAGTGAAATGAATGAGAGTTCAAAGTACAGCTTTGAAAACTGAAATAAACAAGCTGGAGAAACAAATTAAGCATAGTGTGAGACAAGATCAAGAAAATTTTAAAGAACGTTTATATAGAGATATTGAATATAATAGGAAACCTTTTTATAGATACATAAGATGTGGAAGGAGTAAAGGTTTACAAACTGATAAACTGTGTGCAGATTCTAAATTTATTCTCAGACACATGAGATTGTAGATATATTTACATAATCTTATGCAAAACAGTTTGGCTCCACAAAGAGGGTGATAAGTTGTCCTAGTGACATCCAGGTAACCTCAGATACTGGTATCAAATTAGATTATATTGACAAAGAACTGCATAAACTGGATCCAAACAAAGTGTAGGGAGGAGATGGAATTAGTAACAATAACCTGAGCACACTTCAGCCACAGCTTATAGTACCATTACATCTATTATTTATTATGTCATATAAATATGAGAAGAGGAGATGCATGCTTATTAAACCTGCCTTTAAGAGAAAGGGGAGTAGGACAAACCCAAAGTCATATAAACCCTTAAGTCTGCTTTCATGTTGTATTGGATACGTTATTATCAGAACTGGATAGGCTGAGAAATTAAACCATACATCAGCATGTATATGTTGACAATAGATCTATTACCACCTGCAATATGTTGTTCTATAACAATATAATAACAGCTATGAATGAAAAATTGTGCTGTGATTTAATTTATATAGATTTAACTTTGGCATTTGATAGGATCATACACAAAACGCTGATCAATAAATTAGAACAACTAGGCGTCAATGTACTCTTGATAATATTGATAGCTGCATGGCTTATAAATAGGACATGCCAAGTATCATACAGCAACTATACGGGTGAAATCCTTGGTTACAGCCAGTGTATCCCACAGAGCTATGTCCTAGGCCCTTACTTGTTTAGATTGTATCTTTCAGACCTAACCTTTTCATCTGAGGTGTTCTACAGTCTATATGCTGATGACCTGAAATTGGATAAACTGATTAAATATGTTACAGATAAGGCATGTCTGCAAAAGAACTTGACCAAATTGACCATTTGGGCACAAGAGAATAATATGCTGATAAATACAGCAAAAACTAAACATATGAGATGCGGGAGACATAAATTAAAAGTTGAATATGTAATACAGCACACATTGATTGAAACTTTAGATTCATTTAAGGACCTGGGCATATAGGTAGATCCAGCTTTGAGTTTTTCTAGCCATATCCACCAACTTTTTAATGATAGTTATAGAAGTATATGTTATATAAAAAGATTTATATAATCTAGGAAATCAGAAATGATGAAGTCGTTGTTTATTAGTTACATTAGACCCAAACTTGAATATGGAATTACAATATGGAAACCTTATAAGAAAACAAGCATGAGTAAACTGGAAAGAGTACAGCAGAAATATACCAAGGTCATCCACGGATGTGAAAATTTAAGTTATTATGAAAGACTAAAATATCTGAACTTGTACAGTGTCTCATATATTTCTAAGAGGAAATTTTCTTCAGGTATATAGGGCATTTAGAGACGTCTACCTCTGGGAATGTTTGTGGCTATCAAAAATTAGTAGATAATTGTCAGACAACCTATATAGAAGATTCTATAGAAATGAGAATTGTACTAATTGATTCTCTGAGAGAGCAGCTGATGCATGGAACAGACTACCACATTACATTAAAGCAAGTAATAGTTTAGATATTTTAAAAACAGCCAGGGCACTTATTATGGGAACAAGTGTTTTGGTATATTGGCAAGCTAGAGGAGCATTAATGTCCATGCTTAAAATATTTGTATGTATTTATCATAGTTCCTTCTTATATATATATATATATATATATATATATATATAAATATATATATATATATATATATATATATATATATATATATATATATATATAAATTTGTCTCCTGCGTTATCCTTTTCCTCTCCTTCTTGTGTATCTATCTGATTGGATATCTTTATCAGTTCAAGTCTCTCTGCTATGGAATAACTTAAATGATAAGATTTTTTTTCTTTGCAGTACAAGGAAAATTGAGTTTGTCAGTCTGTCATTCTTGTTTACTTTGACCTGTGCTTCAGCTTTGATGGATTATATGCACAGACTGTGGTAATGGAATTCTTAGCTGAGGCTGTAGTGATAATTTGCTGTAAATGTCACCAGCTTATATGCTAGAGAGGCTCCTGAGTCTATTATCATATTCACCTCTTTATTTGATATCTTTATTAGTATTCTCTAGTTACTGTAGCTTTCATCTCAAAAATTATACGTTGCTTTTTGTTCTTTCCTTAGAAACACTTTTTTAACTACTGAATTTGGCCACCCTTCACTTCCATTATGGCCCTATGTCATGTCTATCACAGTCTGCATCAAACACTAGCAGGCTTAGAATATCCACTGATGTTTTCTTTCTCTGTAGTTTTTACATAACTATTAATATCTCTTCACTTTTCATTTTTGCTCACTTTGTTTTAAAATAAGGGGCTACCCTAGCTCTGTCATAGTCATTTCTTATTATTTTCTTCTTAAGATTAATTATAAAATCTGCTTCACACCTGAATTTGGTTCTTCATGATGATACAAGCTGTTTCGAAAAATATTGATAACTGTGTTCCCGAATTAAAGAATACAGACAAATAAAGATAGTATGGTAAGCTTCAAGATTCATTAGAACAAGAATGAAGTGTGTGGTACTCAAAATTATCAATTGATTTGAAGATTTCTTTGAGAGGCACATTTAACATTAAATAAAGCATAAGTCGTATGTAGAAAAATATTAAACTGTTAACAGAAGAGTTAGAAGTATGTAAAATAGTAAGTGAAAGGAAGTAACAGAGATATAATAAGATGAGAAAGAAATAAGCTATGAGAAACATTAAAAGTAATTTGACAAGAGTAAACAGAAAATGAGAAATAAGAGGCATGAAAAACATACATGTAACAAGTTTTGCATGAGATAGGATATTAAATGCCACAAAAATGAAGTGTTCTGCACTAGTTCAGTTATATAAAAAGGTGTGGACAAATAATTTCTTTTACAAGACTGCGTAAATATGAATGATTTTGCAACTCAAAAGAATATATGTGGGTAGACCAGAGCTAAAAAAAACATTTATTTGTGGATACTAAAATATTCAGAGAGAATATAGTGTAAAAATGAGCATTCATCAAAACAGGAGAATAAGTCAGACCTCTAGATAGGAAAACTTAAGATAAATAATTAGATTGTAGTGGTTCATAGGTAGGTACTAGGCTATTGGCCCTAGGGCCTATATAAGCCTAGCCAAAAAGGTACACTGGCTTTTGCCACCCAAGAAAATTATTTTCCTGTGCCCCTGTCGAGCAGAGCCACAGAAGTGATCCCCGGGGTGAATTTCCTATCTCCCATCCAATCATCAAGATTTTTCTTGCAGAGTGCTAATGAGGAGCTTTGTTTGATATAGATAGGTAGTTTGTTCCAGAGTATGGGAAGTCTCTGAGACAGGAATCTATCCCTCCAGCATGTTCTGTTTATCGTGGTGACAAGGTTTACATCCCTAGAGCGTGTAGCTCGGAGGGATTGGGATTTCTTAAAGTGGAGCATGTCCAACAGCTCTGGGTTTGACATAGCTTTGTATGTTAGGCAGAGATCGCCTCTGAGTAGGCAATATGCAACAGAGTAAAGCTGGAGTTTTTTGAGACGGTCTGCATAAGGCATCTATTTGCGGCCAGTAATCCTCTTTGTGAGGTATTTCTGTGGCCTTTCCAGTTGTTGTAGATGTCTTGTGAGGTACATACCAAAAGGGGCATTGAATTCTATAATGGGTCTAATGAATGATGAGTAGAGGGGAACAATGACCTCTTTTTTCCTGGATGAGAAACCTTTTGTGATGAGTTGTGCCACACAGAAGGATTTCCTGATTACTGTGGCAATGTGATTATCGAAGGAGAGACTACTGTCCACCTGTGTCCCAAGGTCTCTTATCACACTTTCAGTGTTAAGCAGACTACTGCCTATGTGGTAGTTCATGGGTACAGAGTTTTTACCAAAAGGGATGACAATGCACTTTTTGGCATTGAGCTTGAGGCCATGGCTTTGACACCAGGCATCTGTCTCACTGAGGCCCTTTTGTAGGATGTCCACATTGTTAGAAGTCTTGATTGTGGCTCCTAGATTGCAGTCATCTGCAAACTTCATTAGCCAAAGACCTTCTGTGTTAGCTTGTACTTCAGAGAAGTAGATACCAAACAGGAGAGGACCCAGGACTGAACCTTGTGGTACTCCACTTGCCACTGGTCTGAAGTCGGATTAAGTTAGACACTGGTGCAAAATGTAACATGGCTTTGAATTTATAGTGATACTCTGCACTTCTGTGCAAGGCTTGAGCAGCTGGTGGAACTCCATGGTAACATAGAGAGGTATTAAATATCCAAATCAAGACAGGCAGCTCTTATGTGCATTTGGCTGTGTTGCTAGGTGCATAAGTGGATAGTGCAGCAACTACTAAAGTGAACACATCCATGCAATGAAAAAATACACAAAACAGTAAGCCACATTCCATTGTCTGGCTGCACACTGCATTACATGGGTACCTCAAGAACCAAAAATGTGAATTGATCTGTGTCAAAAATAAATCAGTACATGTTGTAGCTAGGTTGGATGCAATAATGCATCCCTTGTCAGGACAGCACAAAGCAATGCATAAAGCTGCATAGCCATACAGTGTTTGCAAATGAGTACAATAATGAACACTTATCTAACAAATAAAAGAGGATGAAAGAACTATAAATGAAAGTAGAAAGATAAGAGGCAGCAAGCAAAGGGATTCACAGAAGGACAACATATAACAGTATGCAGCATTTTGGTGGCAGAGCAACATTTTTGATGCTGATAGTATACCATTTGTTTCTTGATATACAGATGGGGAAGAGAGGGGAAGGATGAAAGGGAAAGTTGAGGAGGAAAGAGGTATAACAGAGTTTCAATTTTCACAGACATATGTAGAACAGCACAGACACCCAGGGGTTGATGTACACATAGTAGGATGAGGAGTCACAGGAGGGACTGATAGAGACATAGTGATTGAGAGGTTGGAAAACACACAGAATATGGGGCTTGAGATTAGAGGAAGGGCGCACACCTGACAGGGGATAGGGTGGGATATGAGCAGCAGTGTGCTATCTTCTTCCCTGACCCAGAGGGGCATTACTGTGCTCAATCATCACATAATGGATTAGGCTGACTGGGGGGTATGGTCCACAGCCTCAACTGGTGAACCAGTGGTAAGGGCTGGCCAGATGGGAAAATCATCTAACTGCTTAAAGAATCTGTATATCTGAGCCATACACTCGCTCAAAGCTGTCACCACTGCAGCCTCCACAACTTGGTCCAGGTGTGGCTGTGCCATGTCAGGTAATAGTGCCAGACAGTCTGCCAATGAAAGCTGAGACTCCTCCTTTACTTAGTCTCTCCCAACCTCACCACCCTTCTGGTGTTCAACAACAGTCTCAGCTGGAATGGGCCATTGTTAAAGTGTCTGCTGAAAAGGCTGTCATCTGGACCTGCAGGGTGGAAACACAATGAGAAGTTTTCCATAATTAAATCTACCCTGAAAATGGAATGAATATATTTAAAATGTTAATTAGTAATTGTAGGTAGACATAACCATGGGTAGCCACTTGCTTCTCCTGCTTCATATGGTACACACCATGATGTGTCCTGCTGGAAGAGGCAGGACACATCAGAGAACTGTAGTATGTATATGCTAAAATGCCAGAATAGTGGATACAAGTCACAGTCCTATACATATATCCCTTTAGCTACATGACAGGCAACAGATATATGTGCTCTCCCCTGTGCATATGTTAACATACTAACACATACAAAGGGCCCAATATAAATAACGAAAGGTCCTTAATGCTCTCTCTAAGGCCAAGAACACTGCATTAATGGACAAGCATAATATCCCAGGATTCCTTCTAAATAGCATGAAACATGACCTATCAGGGCCGCTGGAATTGCTGTTTAACTACAGCCTTCAAACAGACTTCATGCCTCATGAACAGAGAACAGCAACAGTCATTCCTCTGCACAATGATGGGCCATCTACAGACCCTGGAAACTACAGATCCATAAGTCTCACTAGTCTTATATGTAAAGCCATGGAAAGAAGTTTCATGGAAATGACCAGTAGTGATATAGTAAACCTCCAGACACTGGACCCAACCCAGTTTGGTTTTGTTACGGGAAGATTATGCCTACTGAGCCTGGTGGGTTTCTTTGAGAAGGTCACCAAAGCAATGAATGAGGGCAAAATGATTCACACTGCCTACCTTGATCTGGCCAAGACATTTGACACAATACCCAACTTGGGCATTGTTGACAAGCTGACGAGGTTAGGTACAAACTTGTATGTCACCCAGTGGATAGCCAACTGGCTCACAGACAGGACCTAGGAAGTTAGAATTGGGGAGTCCACCTCTACAAAAAGGCCAGTCACAAGTGGAGTCCTTCAGGGATCAGTCCTTGGATTGCTCCTTTTTGGCATTTATGTCTCTGAAGTCAAGACCAATGTCAGTGGTCACTGGCTGACTAACTTTGCAGATGAGTGCAAATTAGGAGCAGTCATTGAATCCCATACTGACACAAATGTTCTCCAGGAGGGGCTGACACAGACAAACAACTGGTGTCAAAGCCATTGACTAAAGCTAAATGCCAAGAAATGCATAATAGTATCCTTTGGAAAGTCATCGACTCCTGGTAACTATCATATTGACAACACACCCCTTAGAGTTGACCCAGTAGTCATGGACTTAGGGACACACATAGATAGTAATCTAGCCTTTGACCATCACATGTCTACAGTAGTGAGGAAATCATTCTATGTTGTGCAAATTATAAACAAAGATATGGCATCTAAGTCCAAGTAAGTCATTGTTCCACTGTATTTGGCATTCATCAGACCTATCATTGAGTACAGTGACCCCTTTGGTATGTACCTAACCAGGCATATCCAACAACAGGAATGTCCACAGAGGTTCTTAACTAAAAGAATACAGGGCTTAAGTAAAATTTTCTGTGCAGACTACCTCAAGGCCCTATCCCTGTATTCTGTTTCCTACAGGCTTTTGAGAGGAGATCTATGCCTGACATACAGGGCATTGTCAGACACCACTCTGATGGACCTCCTGTATATCCACAAAACAAACAGCACCAGAATTACCCATTCTTAAGACTTAAACCTTGCCTGTGATACAAATAGGACCTGCTGGCGAGACAGGTATGTATCCGAAAGACTACCCCATCTCTGGAACAAGCTCCTCATCCATGTAAAACAGAGTGCCTCCCTAACCCAATTCAAGTGCAACATGGACAGTTGGTTGGGAACAGGAAATTCATCCCTGGTTTGCCACCTATGTCTCTAATGGACACAAGCAACCTGTAAATGGTTCATCTCCCAGGCCCTTGCGTACACTTATCAAGGGTATCAGAACTCGTCAGAGATTTGGGATGCATGGCTAGGCTTACAAAGGCCCTTGTGGTCGTTGGCCTATGAACCTGTGAACCTATAATGTGCAAACATGGAGAGATAGGTTCATATGTTCATAGGTGTGCACTAGGCTAATGGCCCTGGAACCTTTACAAGCCTAGCCCATAGGATTACCCTGGCATCGTGCCACCCGAACTTAGTTCCCAGTACCTCTGTTGAGTAGAGCCACTGGAGTGATCCCCGGGGTGAATTTTCTATTTCCCATATACTCATCAAAATTTCTCTTGAAGAGGGTCAGTAAGGTGCTCTGCTTGATGTGTATGGGAAGTCTATTCCATAGCATGGGCAGTCTCTGGGTTATGAACCTGTCCCTCCAGCATGTTCTGTTGATTGTGGTAATGAGGTTGAGGTCTCTGGAGTGTGTGGTGTGGAGGGATTGGGATTTCTTTAGATGTAGCATTTCTAAAAGAGCTGGGTCAGACATAGCTTTGTAAGTCAAGCAGAGATCACCTCTAAGTAGGCGATATGAGACAGAGAACAGTTGAAATTTTTTGAGTCTGACCATATAGGACAAGTGTTTAAGGTCTAGGATCTTCTTTGTGAGGTACTTTTGCGGCCTCTCCAGTTGTTGCAGATGTCTAGTGAGGTACATGCCAAATGGGGCATTGTACTTGATGAGTGGCCTAATGAGGGAAGAGTAGAGGGGGAAAATAACCTCTTTCTTCCTGGATGCAAAACCCTGAGTAACGAGATGAGCCACACAGAAGGACTTTCTGTCCACAGTGGCAATGTGGTGGTCAAAAGAGAGGTTGCTGTCAACCTGTGCTCCCAGATCTCTTATAACGCCTTCTGTGTTCAGTGGACTACCATCAATGTGGTAATTCAAGGGAACTGGGTTTTTCCCAAGGGGATGATGACACATATTTTGGCATTGAGCTTAAGGCCATCGTTCTGACACCAGTTGTTTGTCTCATTGAGGCCTTTCTGTAGGATGCCAACATCACTTGGGGAGTTAATAATAGCTCCCAACTTGTAATCATCTGTGAACTTTGTCAGCCAGAGTCCCTTCATGTTGGCCTGGACTTCAGAGAAGTAGATATCAAACAGGAGAGGACCCAGGACCAAACCCTGTGGGACTCCACTTGTGACTGGTCTGCAGTCTGACTTGGAGCCAGCTACTTTCACACTGTGGGTTCTATCTGTGAGCCAGTTTGCAACCCACCTAGTGATATAGGGGTTGATGCCTAGCTTAGTGAGTTTTTCTATGATTCCTGAGTGGGGAATGGTATCAAAGGCCTTGGCCAGATCAAGGTAGGCTGTATGAACCATCTTACCATCATCCATAGCTCTGGTGCCTAACTCAAAGAAGTCGACCATGTTGAACAGGCATAATCTAACCTTCACAAAACCAAACTGTGTAAGATCCAGAGTTTGGAGATTCTCTATATCCTTGTTTATTAAGTCCATGATGATGCGTTCTATAGCTTTGCATATTGGACTCATCAGGCTAATTGGGAGATAGTTCCCAGGGTCTGTAGTCACACCTCCTTTGTTGAAAGGGATGACTATAGCAGTGCGCCATTTGGTAGCGACAAAGCCTGAGGTGAGGCTGTGATTGAACAGGGCACACAGGTGAGGTGCCAGTTCACTCTGTAGTTCATGTAGAACACAGCCAGGGATATTGTCAAGTCCCATAGAAGCTGTATTCTTGGCCTTGGACAGTGCTGTTTTAACCTGTGCAGTAGTAATACTGGGTACCTGGCAATCTACTGGTATTGTGATTGGTCCTTTGGGGGGGAGAGGGGTAAAGTTGGCACTGAATCTGTCGGCCAGTATATTGGCAATATCTGTTGGCTCAGTATAGGAGGTACCATTGTGCAGTAGCTCAGAGCAAATCTGGGTATTGCCGTGGAGATTCTTTACATAACTGTAGAAGGTCTTGTGGTTGTCTTTACTATCTGCTGCAATTCTGTTTTCATAGCTAGCTTTAGAGGATTTGATGAGGGATCTCAACTTTTTGTTGAGGCTGATAAGGACGTTTTTCCAGTCTTGGGACTTTACCTTAGTCCGCATCAGTTTCCTCCTTCTGTTGTACAGTTTGTTTATGGCAGGGGACCACCAGATTGGCTTGCTTTTTTTGGAGGAGAGTGTCTTGGTTCTATTGGGTAGGGCGAGATCCATGCATTTCTATACGTGTTTGTACAGTGCATTGGTGTATGATTCGGTGGTCATGCAACTATTCTCCATTTGCATGGGTGCCATGAAGTTAGCCACCTCTGTTTTTAGGAACCCAAAGTTAGCTTTTGAGAAGTTTTTCATGGTGGTTACCTTTGCAGAAGGGGTGGGAGGGATTTGGATTTCCAAGGTGATTAGTTTATGGTCAGATCTAACCAGGGAGGAGTTGATTATTGGTGTAGAGCAATGGTTGCCCATGTTAGTAATGACCAGGTCAAGGATGTTGCTACCTCTAGTGGGGGTAAGAATGAGCTGGTCCAGGGCATTGGAATTAATGAATTCCAGGAAACGCCGGGCAAGTGTATTGGTGCATGAGTAGTTTTCCCAGTTAATGGAGGGGTAATTGAAGTTGCCCAGTATGAGAGTGTTAGGTTGGACTCTAATATTCTCCAGGGAGCTTAGGAATGTGGAGTGTGAGTCTTGGGACATGGTTGGGGACCTATAGCAGGCTACGACCTGAATCTCTGTCTTACCCAATTGTTAGCTGCACCTGAAGTATCTCAGATGCATTATGTTGGGCTACCAGTGTAGAGGTGTGCACATCCTTTATGAATATGGAAACACCACCGCCTTTGGAGCTTCATTCCAAGTTCTGGGGTTGAAAGGTGTGGAATGAGTTATAGCCTGGTAGTGCAGGGGTGCTTTCTGATGCCTTGAACCAGGTCTCTGTTACAGCACAAATGTCAATGTTCTCCATTTTAAGGAGTGCTTCAAGCGAGTGGATTTTGAGATTTAGACTTCTATTGTTGAGCAGCATGACTCTCAGATTGCATTTGTTTGTAGCTGTTATGGTGGTAATTTGGTCTTTGGAGCACCACCTAAAAAAGGCACTATAGTTTTATAAGTGTTTTTATGTAAAGGCAGTGCTGGTGTGTGTTCTGGAGGGCTATGTGTTCCATGTGATGTGGTGCAAGAGCCTTGGCCAGTGTCCAGAAAGCAGGAGTGACAGATACAGCCCATCTCTGGCAAAGCATCAAGGTCTGTCAGTCATGTCATCCCAGGCAGACAGATACTGGATCCCCTTAGAATGACACTAGAAACTTAGCCGATTGTTGAATCAATCATTTTCTGCTTGTACTGTGGTATCATTCTGGGAGATGGTAGGATGCTACTCAGGGCTAGGATCATACCTGCCTGGGCTACATAATCCGAGAGCTCCTCCATCTCTTTTCATGCAGTCCTGGGAGGTATGTCTCAGGTCATTCACACCCACATGTACAATGGCAAAGTCATATTTGCACCTGTTGTTGAGGGACCTGAGTGCATGCGTTATGTGGTGGATCCTGGCACCTGACAGGCAGCTGACTGTTACTTTCTCCTTATTCAACCTAGTGAGTGCAACATCAGTGTGTCTCACTATAGAGTCACCTATGACTAGTATGTTGGGCATGCTGTTTTGCCTTAGGGGCTTTGGTTGAGTGGCACACTGTTTAGGAGAGTTATTTGTCTCATGATTAGTGTTGTGTTGTGGTGGTCGAGTGCGTTTCTGCCTTGGAGGTGTTTGCTGTTTGGGTAGATTTTTATTGAGAGCCTCCACAAAGGTTGGTGTGTGGTTTGTGATTTTATGTGAAGGCAGCGCTGGTGTGTGTTCTGGAGGGCTATGTGTTCCATGTGGTGTGGTGCAAGTGTTGACCTTCTTCTCTTGACGAGCTATTCCAGTCTTGGCTGGAGAGTGTGTGGCTTCCAATTTGGATATATAATTTCATCTCTTGCAAGTCTGAGTGTTGGGAGGTAAGAGGAGATGGTTGTCAGTGTACATAAGGCAGTTACTACATTGCCTCAAGATGCCCAAGTTCACCAGTTTAATAGGAGAAAGCACAGGGAACTGACCTTTAGACATGCCTGGAGGGGGGTCATTAATAATAAGTACTGGAGCTGTTTCCTTGTAGAATGTTTAGTGCTGATAGCACTTTGTGTGCTACAATAATTGCTACAAGAAGTCTGGTAAAATGCTAAACTAAGAAGCTAGTAAAAGTGTATTTCTTGGCACTTTAACATTTCAAAGTTCTGCACTGTCTTAATTCCTGCATACCATTTAGAATCTCCCTGCTGGAGCAGCATAACATGTATCTCATAACAGTTTCCTTCAGAAACCCATATTAAATATAGATGCTATATTTCATTAAGTGTCTCTAACATCATCATCTGACACTGAAGCTCCACACAACAGTCTACACATATATCCTAAGCTGAACTTGAAAAATGCCTGCCAGTTGTTAAGAACAGTCCCAGGCATAAAACAAGAAAAAAAATAAAAGTTACAGTGCTATCTATTTACAACATCCTTTGGGAAGATGTAGCCTAGCTTGCCCCCCCCCCCCCAAGTATAGGGATCATCATGGCCATAGCACCCCAGGAAGTTATTTTGATGTTTGCTCTGTTCCCCCTCCTAGTAATGCTTGTGATTTAGATCAACGCATTACGCAAGTCAATAAAGATGTTTGTTGTTTAAACAAAAGTTAGGCAAGTCATACCAGACGAGTCATTCTTTGAGTGCACCATCATAGGCATTCAGTGGGGACTCCCTGGACTGGCCATGAAGGGACTAGAGCGTAATCTTGCTCTCCTTCACACAGCATACGATAGCCTCCAGAAGGCAGTAGCAGGGATGGCATTGTCTCTTGATTCTCCTCAGAAAATGGTGTCACTTTTACAAGTAGTAATATGTCAGCCTGAGAACTGTACTAACAATTAAATGTATGAATCACAGGTAGCACAATGTTTAGCTGGGAAGTAATATGATGCACATAGCCTGCAATAGTCTCCTACATGAGGTCATGGCCAAGAGCTATCAGAGACAACTATGGGCAGCACAGATGAAGGGCAATCAAATAAAGCAGTTCATAGACATACATGCAGCCTGACCTATTTGCCTATATCACTC
This sequence comes from Protopterus annectens, assembly GCF_019279795.1. Lineage (NCBI taxonomy): Eukaryota > Metazoa > Chordata > Ceratodontiformes > Protopteridae > Protopterus > Protopterus annectens. The sequence goes on along the minus strand of NC_056732.1, from coordinate 1,113,952,482 downwards.
AAACAGACATAAATTTGTGTTGTTTTAGAGGCATGCCACTATTTTGTGTGCTAAATTCCAACACATGTGAGAGATGCAACCATATCGCCAAACTGGAGGCTAAGCTCTCTCAACTCAGTACTGCCGTAACCAGTCAGGAGGAGAAGGAAACCACACTCACTACAATTCCAGTCTCACATAGACCTACAACGACAGCAAACCAAACACATAAACACACAAAAACATACTCGGAGGCTCTAAATAAAAATCTGCCTAAGCAGCAGATACCTCCAAAGCAGACACCCAAGCAACCGCTACCCCCAAAACAAAACACATGCAACACATAGCTCACAAAGCCAGTGTGCTGAACAGTCACAGCCCTTAAGGCTAAAGAACACACCTGATACACTTGTAATAGGTGACTCAATCATCAGGCACACTGACGTCCCACTCACCAGGCTGAACAAGGAGAAGGTCACGGTGAGCTGCCTGTCGGGCGCTAGGATCCGCCACATAACACAAGCACTCAGGTCACTCCAAGGCAAGTACAAATAGGACTCAGTCATTGCCCATGCTGGTGTGAATGACCTGAGACGTACCTCCCTGGACTACATGAAAAGAGACATAGAGGAACTCTCTGAGCATGTAGCCCAGGCCGGTATGACCCTGACCTTGAGTAGCATCTTACCCTCACCAAGAATGATGCCACAGTATGAAGACAAGATTATCAATTTCAACAATTGGCTTAAGTATTGGTGTCATTCAAAGGGGATCCAATGCCTGTCAGCCTGGGATGACATGCTCGACAAGCCACGATGCTTCGCTAGGGACGGCTTTCACCTGTCACCCCTGGGCTTTGGATATTGGCAAAGGCTCTTGCTACCCCATAGTGCCTTTTTAGGCAAGGCTCAAAAGACAAACCCACCTCCATAGGTATCACAAGGGATAAGAAACTAAGAGTAATGCTACTCAACGCCAGAAGTCTAAACCTCAAGATGCATGCACTCGAAACTCTCCTTAGCATGGAGAACATCGATATCTGTGCAGTAACAGAAACCTGGTTCAAGGCTCTCGAGAGCACCCCAGCACTACCAGGTTATACCTCATACCATGCTTTTCGGCCCCAAAACTTGGACCAAACCACAAAAGGAGGGGAGTATCAATATTTGTCAAAGATACCCACACCTCCAGGTTGGTGGCACAGCACGAAGCATCAGAGACTATCCATGTGCAACTAACAGTGGGTAAAACTGCCTTCCAGTTTATAGCCTGCTACAGACCACCCTCCCAAACCCAGGAACCCCACTCGGCCTTCCTGAGAACACTGGAAAATATGAAGGTCTCTCCAAACACCATTATATTGGGTGACTTCAACTACCCAACCATAGACTGGGAGCATTACTCTAGCTCCAACACCCTAGCCCAAAGGTTCCTAGAATTTATAAACTCAAATGCTATGGAACAACTTGTTACCACTCCCACAAGAGGGAAAAATACTGGACCTGATCATCACCAACATGGGGACTCTATGCTCCAGACCAGAAGTGTATCCCTCACTGGTAAGATCAGACCATAAACTAATCTCACTGGATATTCACATCCTGACCCCACCCCATGCCCAGAAAACCACAGTGAAAAACTTCTCTAAAGCAAATTTCACACTCCTCAAAACCAAGGTGGACTCCTTCAAAGCCCCCGGGCCTGTGGATAATACGGCCCAGACCGCAAAATCCTTTATAAACGCATTCTATGAACACCTTCAGGAATGCATGGATCATGCGATCCCAAATAAAACCAAGACCCAATCCTCCAAAGGCAGATGTCCTGTCTGGTGGACCCCAGCCATAAACAAACTATACAATAGAAGGAGGAAGCTACTACATGATAGAGCAAAATCCCAAAAAGGGAAGGCATCTCTGATCAGTATTAGCAAAAAACTATGGGCACTCATAAAATCGTCTAAGGCCAGCTTCGAGAGAAAAATTGCACAGGACACTAAGAATAATCACAAGGATTTCTTTAGTTATGTTAGGAACCTGGGTGGGAATTCCCAGATATGCTCAGAATTAGTCCAAAATGACAAAAAATACACCAAACCCACAGACACTGCCAACATCCTAGCTGACAGGTTCAGCGCAAACTTCTCCCCCCCCCTCCCCACCAAAAGGGCTAATATCTATCCCAGCAGAGTGCTGCCCCCCTGACATCTCGGATGCTCAGGTAAGAGCTGTCCTCTCCAAAGCAAGAAACACAGCATCAATGGGACCAGACGGTGTCACGGGCTGCGTCCTACATGAACTCCAAGAAGAGCTAAACCCAAACATAAAACTACTGTTCAATCTCAGCCTTACTACAGGATATGTACCCAAAGAGTGGCGTACAGCAACAGTGGTCCCTCTCCACAAAGGTGGTGCCTCAACGGATCCTGGAAACTATCGCCCCATAAGTCTCACTAGCTTGGTCTGCAAAGCTATGGAAAGGATCATCATGGACCTTATAAATAAAGATATTGGGGACCTGCAGACACTGGATCTTACCCAGTTCGGCTTTGTTAAGGGCAGATCCTGCCTCTTGAACCTGGTTGATTTCTTTGAAACAGTCACCAAGGCCATTGACAAGGGGAAGGTGGTCCACACAGCCTACCTGGACCTCGCAAAAGCCTTTGATACAATACCCCACTCGGGCATTATAGATAAGCTCACCAGCTAAAATATAAACCCCTATGTCACTAGATGGGTTGCAAACTGGCTCAAGGACAGAACCCATATGGTTAGAATAGCTGGAGCCATGTCAGATTCCAAACCAGTTACAAGTAGCATCCCACAAGGCTCAGTCCTGGGACCTCTCTTGTTCGGTATATATTTCTCGGAGGTACAGGCCAACATGGAAGGACTGTGGCTGACCAAGTTCGCAGATGACTGCAAACTGGGTGCCATAACAGACTCTCCAGCCGACACAAGCATCCTCCAAAAGGGCCTCATAGAAACAGACAACTGGTGCCAGAGCCATGGCCTCAAGCTAAACCCCAAAAAGTGTATAGTCATCCCCTTTGGCAAAAACAATGTGCCCACAAATTACCACATAGGTGGTAATCCATTAAGTACAGAAGAAGTAATTAGGGACCTGGGGACCCAAGTTGATAGCAATCTCTCATTTGACAACCACGTGGCCAAAGTGGTTAGAAAAACATTTTATATAGCCCACCTAATCATGAAGGGATTTACATCTAGATCAGGGGAGGTCATTGTGCCTCTTTACTCATCCCTCATCAGGCCCATAATTGAGTAGAATGCCCCTTTTGGGATGTACCTTACCAGACACCTGCAGCAACTGGAAAGACCCCAAAAGTACCTCACCAAGAGGATCAAGGGGCTCAAACAGATGCCGTATGCTGCCCAGTTAAAGAAACTCCAGCTCTACTCAGTGGCATACCGCCTGCTCAGAGGCGATCTGTGCCTGACGTATAAAGCCATGTCCAACCCGGAATTAATGGACATGCTGCACCCCAGAAAATCCAAATCCCATCGAGCTACGCACTCAAGGGACTTGAACCTCAGCACTGAAATAAACAGGGCATACTGGAGGGACAGATTCATAACCCAGAGGCTCCCTTCACTCTGGAATAAAATCCCAGTCCAGGTTAGGCAGAGTCCCTCATTGACTCTCTTCAAGAGGAATCTTGATGAGTGGATGGGAGATCGTAGGTTTACCCCGGGTATCACTTCTGTGTCACTGTTAGACAGAGGCACAGTATACTAACCTTGAAAAAGGGCATAGCAAAATTAATTTAATATGGGTGGCGAACAGGGGGCGGCTCGTGCCATCGGACTGCCGGACTGCAGCCCCCTCAGCTAGAAAAGGAAAAAAGAAAAAAGTACTTTTTCATTTTTACTGTCTTTCATCTCTGTCAGCCGGCTGCTTTACGCCGACTGATGAGCATGCGCACTGTCGAATTTCGGGTTGTGGCGGTTTAAAAAAAAAGAAGTTTTTTTTTCTCTTTCTAGTTGGAGCTGCAGTCCGGAGAGCCAATTAAGGCATCAGGGTGATGCCCAGCAGTCTATGCGGTTTGGAACCGCATAGAATTGGAAGGGGTTCGGACTGCCACGTCCGCAGGCACGTACATGACGTGGATGGGCTAAATGGCTGCTGATTGGTTGTCGCTCTCTTCCCGGGCTTTATGTGCTGGGAAAAGAACGAGAAGCAAACAGCTGCAGCCAGTTTCGGTTGTGGACTTTTCGCTTGTGTGGTGGATTTTATTTGCTTGCCTTGGCGGCCTAATTTCATTCACTGGACTTTTAGTGGCTTATACAAGGTAAATACCGATTAACATATGTTTCAATGCAAAAAAGAGACTAAACAGTTTAGCTAGTATACACATATCTGGGGACTGCATAACCCATCCAGGAGTGGTTTTCCTGTTTTCTGTTTAGGAGACACAACATTGAAATAATTCAAGGTGAACCAAATGTTTTAGTTTTTGGAGAGGTTATTTAAGAAAGAAGACTGGGAGGATAAAAATCACAATAAGGATACTTACAAGCTGCGAAAGAGGTGGATGTGCCTTTGCATGTATCATGTGTGTCTGCATGTGTAGGTGTGTTTGGAATATTAAGTAATGAAAGTGGCTGGGATATGGCGACTGGAGTTTGAGTATCCATATATGAAAGAAAATCAGAGCACTACATTTAGTGCCTCACAACAGTGGCAACAACTGTGAATTATGTCTCTGGAAAGAATGAAAGGAATATACAATGATTACTGCAAAATCAAATAACCAAAGGACAAGGTGTGCTCAGACAAACTGTATGTGCAGCTAGCTGCAACAAATTATAAGGCCTCGTGGTACAAAATAAAGATGATTAATTCATTCTGGCATACTCTTGGAAGACAACTGGCACATAAATGTTAATATTTGACTTCTTCGTGGATTTTATACAAATGATATAAAACCAGTATTGGAGTATAAAGTAAGGAAATCATATTTTATATGCCATTTATTTTACTATTTTCTGACAGTTCTTTTTTTTTCTGTTATGATATTTTTAGAGAAGTAAATAACTCATGCCATGAACTTTAAAACTTTAGGAGTTTTTTGTGCATGTTAAGTATTTTGAAATGTGTCTTTAACCACATTTGTTTTGAGTTTTTTCTTTTTCAATTTTCTGTCATGGTCTTTGATTCTAAACCCAATAGGTTTTGTAATAGTTCCATAAAGTAGGCATGCAAGTACCCTAGAAGACGTACCTCTCACTGGATGTTGCAATAATCCATGGGTAAATATTGTTTACATAATTACTGTTTCTAGAAAGTGATTCTCCTAGTTGAATTCCCAATTACTGAACCTTCTTTTCTAAAAAAAAAAGACAAAAATCTTTCAAAACCATCCCAAAACATTAACATTTTAGGGTGGTATATAATACAGCACTAGCAGAAAATTAGTAATATGCAAAATTGAAATCTAAGAGACATGTAGCATTGAAACTTTAGACTAAAAAGAAAGATGAACACTAGTCAATCAACAGTTTCTTTTCTAGCTGTTTTCCAAGTAAATATAATTGAAAAAATCATTCTAAAGGCTGTGCTTTTCTAATTGCGCATGTATGATAGTACAGTTACATACATAATGTACATACATAATGTATTCATGTCCTTTTTTATTACTTTTGCCAGTAAAAAAAAAAAAAAAAGTAGTGTCATAACTGGGATTTTTATAAAGGGCAGTAGGGGCCACTTTGGGGCAGTGATAGAGGCTTTACCTTTTATAGACACAACATAACACTCATGTTAAAAAGATGATGAATAGAAACTGAATCATTTTGAGACTAAAAGGTATATAACAAGAGCAATATTACACTTCTAAGGGGAACCTTTAGCAGTGATGTGCTTTTTGTAGCCAAGTTATTTAAATAAGAAGAAATAAGGCTGAATTGTTTCTGGCATGCAGAGGTCTTGAGAAGATGTTTTATAGCCTTAGTATTCAGAAGCGTGTGTGTGCGATATTACTAGCCGATCATTTTATTAATGCAGCATAGACAATTTATTTCACAAGGGCAACAGGCACTTTGTAGATGAAACAATGACATATAAAGTTGTTTGCTAGCAGCAACCTCTTCATTAGTTACAGATTTCTTTAATGTGGAATTATTTAGATGACTTTTACTTCAGAGATTGTGCATATTTACTGATACTGGTGGACTGTAGAAGTTTGAGAGTAGACTTTTATGATGGAAATGTTCTGAATTGGGCAGTTTTCTCTTTACTGGTGCATGCATTTTGTTTCATTGTTTACTGGAAAAATGTTCAAAACAATAAATTTAAAATGCCCTCTAACAACTGTACTGTATTGTACAAGAAATATAATTTAGTGCAAACAGGAAGGTGCATCAAAAAGCAGGTGTATGTTTCATGTTCAAGGGGCCTACGATTTGAAAACAGCCCAAAGTTAATCTTTATCTGCCACTGGCAAAATGCATTTTCTTTGAATGTGGGTTTCAATGCTGTTTCAATGAATGTGAGTTTCAAGGGCAGAGAAGTTGTAATGGTAAGTCTATTTTCATTGTGAGACTGCATTGCTTTGTTTAGCAGATATCTATTAGTGTTTATGCTGTAAAATGCAAAATAAAACATTCAAATGAAATCCAAATCATCACAGAAGTAAAGCAGTATGCACATTACAGTGTTTATGGTAAATGGGGTGAAATAACGAAGGAATGGGACATTGGAATGGCTGCAGGGGGGAGGCTCTACTCAACCATGATTTTGCAAGGGGGAAGGGCAGCAAACTCAAAGACAGCCCCGGCTGAACTATACCTCTCAACTGTCCAGATTTTTGCAGAATGAATAGATTTTTGCTTCTTATTTTTGGTTTGTTCCTCATAAAATTTGTGGTTTTCTGATGAATCATTTAGGAATGAAGTCACTAAATAATGACAGACATTGAGTTTCAGACGTCATAACCTTCAAAAGAATGAATGCTAAAGCAAGACCTGTTATTCTGTCAACTGTCTTAAGTTTATACAATAGCAATTTTTTAGTACTGTTTGTATGTTCCCCCAATATATTTGGCCTTGTCCAGATTTCCTGCATTAAGAGGTTGAGAGGTACATGCAAATAAATTGCATTATAGAATTAGGAATATCCAAACCTCTCAACTGTCCCCAATTTTGACTCAAAATGTTTCTCCCCCCCCAATAATCCCTCCCCAAAATGGCGATTTTGGAAGAAAAAGTGGAGGGTTTACAATTTTAAATAACTGTAATGATCAGAATTATGGATTACTTTTATTTTAGAACTGCATGCAGATGCTCTTATTTTGTTAGCTGCTCAAGTTAACAGTACTAATATTAAAAAGTTGTCTCTTTGTTGACCGGTTCCCAGCTGTATTGTGTGGCAATTTTATATTTTGCATCACATTTTTGATCCATTTTTCATAAAATTGTGGTTTCTGGCAAATTTGTGGCAAATCATTAAAGACTGAAGTTAGAAAATAATGGCAGACATTTGAGTTTCAGATTTCATACTCTTCAGAAAATTCATACTAATGCAAGACCTACTACTATTCTATTATCTTTCTAAGTTTATAAGAGCAATATTTAAAAATTGTTCTTATTTTTGGGCCTGTGTCCCACTTCTATGTATGGCTTTGTCCAGATTTCTTGCTCTGAGGTTGAGAGGTATGAGTTAGTTATCACCGTCAGCCAGAGACATTTCAAATTGTGACATACTTGTTGCACCCCACTCCCCATTGTAGTGGCTCTGGATGTGTCCAAGCAAGGCAAGGAGAAGTTAGGCAGTGTAAGTATGCAGAGTATTTCCCCATCCAAGGTAGACCAGATGTATGACCGTGGCTTCCATCTTTGCTTGATTTTGCAGAATGTTCTAGTTTTCTGTCATATTTTTATACTGTTGATTTATGCTTCTTATTATTCAGAAAATGCATGCTGTCGCAGTGCCCTGTTGCTCTGTGTTTAAGTAACAATGCTTTAATGACCATCAGGTAAGCTTGTTGGAGATTGTAAGATGCAAGTAAGCTTTAATAAGCATACTGTTAAAGAATTACTAACATTGAAAGCCTTTTTGTTGCCATGCAGAGAATATTTACATAACTAGATAATGTATAAGCTTTGGGTATTGAAATGCATATGACAGTATTTGTAATAAAGGACAGGATTACAGTATTTTCAGAAGCTTGTTACATTTGTTGGAGTCTTGCAGTCATATTTGCAGGCTTTACCAGTCAACTAAACAGAATGCCAATCTATCATGTGTGGTCCATAACTTGTACAGTAATCCTTTAAGCAATTTATCTTGAGCTTGTTTCTTGTTTGCTGTTCATTTTTTACTTTGATCATGTCTTCCCCATGAAACAAGTAGATAGTTATCAGGCAGCAGGTCTTTTTTGGATAAGAAACATTTCTACAAGTGGGGGTATCACAGAGATTGCTACTTTCAGCATGTTACTTGTTAATTTTATAAAGCTGAATATAAATTATAATTAGAACTGCTTTTGACTGGCATTCCGGTAATGTATTTAAAAAGTAATTTATTTTGTCATGCCTCACAACCTTTGTGTTTCCATCTAGATATTAAGTAAGTTGTCATGTAGCCAATGCATTGAAATACTTTTTTCTTCTACACTTAATTTTGTCTTGATTGAACTCTTGTAATGATGGTTTAGGCACCCAGGGCAGCATATTTAAAGTTCCAGTTGTTGTGGTTTTCAGCATAGCTCCCTCCCATTCTAGTTGGCCACACCCTTTCCCATTGGCCCCACCCATTCAGCTGTCTCCTGCTGCCCCCCTTCAATTTGAAGTCACCAGCCGCCACTGACACACTCTGGCTAGGCTTATAAATGCCCTAGGGCAGATAGCCTAGTATGAACCTATGAACCTATGAAATTATGCAGATTTGGAAAGCTGTATTGGGTATCTAGGATGCAGTTTAAGGAGGAAAAGCAGCACTTTCTGGACATATAGGCAGCCTTGAGTTGGTACTCTGAATGTAGTAACTTGTTTTTATTTAATTCTTAGAATATGGACCCTTGAATAAGAATTCATATCACAAAAGGCTAGCAATATGAATGTGTGTACCTGTATATGTATATTGTATAGAGATTATGCTGAGAATAAGCTATCCCATGATATCAAATCAACTGGTTCCTGAGGCTGTACAAGCATGTCACTACCTATTGTGTTGGTTCCTGTGTAATCTGTATGATGACCTACTTTGGTAAGTATAGCACTCCCATGCCTTCACATGTATATCCCCCCTCTGTAATAGGGTTTGTGGGACTGTGTCATAGGTGTTTCCCAAGGTGTTTCCATATTGCCTTGTATCACGTGTTCAGAAGATTAGATGAACTGCAGATTCTTGTGAATTTCAGCCACGCCAAAAACAGTGCTCTGGTACAGGCAATCTGGACTCATAAGCAATGCCTGTTGGAGAGAGGGAATGCTGACCAGCTTTCATGATACCAGCTGTGGCAGACAGTGGTCCTTGACAAAAATGCCATTTGGTGTCCTCAGTCTCATGTTACAGCAGTGTAGTAAGCATGCTACAGTCATGTTATACTGTGCCAAGGGCAAGTTCTGTTGCATAGCAGCTGAGAAATCATTCACAGGGAACATGTAGGAACAGCAGGCTAATAGAGTCAGAGAATTATTAGTTGTCCTTGCATGGAGATAGAATATGGGGATCATCCCTGGAGGAGTAGTCACTGGCATCATAATGGATCTACCCCCAGACATTTCAGTGGGTGATGCAGTAGGTTTGTACCACATTCAGCATGTTTATGTATGGCAGCACTGGACATATATAGAGTGCAGGCTAACCACAGCATATGTTTATTATGGTTTACTATCATTTTATTGAAGTGGACTTGGTCGATTCCACTTTGCGTAAAGTCCAAAACTCAAACATTTTAACTCATTACATCTGAGTGTCGCCCAGGTGCATCTACAGTTAACTCTTACTGATGCCTTTAGGCATCAAATATTGCTTGTTCATATTTGCATCAATAATTCCTAAATCATGCTATATACAAGGTTTTAAAATATTTTATCTTGCAACATACACAATGGCAAACTCAACTGCATTAATATTTGACCTCTGTCTAGTGCAATGAAAGATATGTTAACTGTTGTTTTCATAATACTAATTTACATAGATTTAATTTTCACATTTTTCTAAATATCTCAAAAACCAAGTCAGTTAGATGAATAAAATGCTGCTGACAGTATGTGTGTAACTTGAGAGGTTACTGAGATATTGAAAGTTGTTTACAACATATTACAAGCATAATATTTACTGTGTTTACTGTGTATTATAAAATTTAGTTTAAGATCTAGAACCTAAAGAATACTACCACTATAAAAATAGTTTGTGCTAAAGGGTTTGCCATTTATACTTCTTTCATAACCCCTATGGTTCTAGAGATATGAACATTTGTTTCAAATGTGAGGACATAATTTGATTCTGTCAAAAGGCTTAGACTCTGGCTATTAGAAGTTACAGTGCAAACTTCCTGAGCTCTACTGGAGTGAGTGAGTTAACTCTGATATTGCCGAAGTTCAATTCTCGCCCTATCTCAACCCATATTAATGCTTGTTCCTAGGTTGAATTTGGAATGTATTTTGGCAATATCAGAATTTGACAATGTGGCTTTTCACAGATGTGAGTCAGTGATACGATCATTCATCTGAGTCCACTTCAGTAAAATGATAGTAAACTGTTTACTATGTTTTTTACAGGAACATGCGGCATCCCATCATGTCAAGATGGCTACAGAGGTGGGTTGGGATGCTGTAGTACATCTTGCATGGACACCCTTAGCATGCATGCCAGAGTTACACAGTCTTAGCACAGGCAATCACATTCACTCTGGTGAGTCTTTTGTTTTGTATTTGTAGGGCAGAGCACTGCCATGATGGTGCTTCTAAGGGCTGCGGCAAGACAACAGGCTGATGTTGGCATCTGTGCAGAGGTTGACAGTGATGATGAGGCATAGATGCCCAATTCACAGTCTGATGACTCAGCGACACTGTTTATTTCCATCATGGGTAGTCTTCCACCCATAGTATAGAATGAAGATGTGCCCTCTCAGATGAAACTGAGGCTGTATTATCTGAGCATTCACTGTCTCCAGTGGAGGAGTCCCTTTTGTTGTCAGCATCAGTGATGCTCATCCTGGAGCTATCGTGGTAGATGTGTTCACCTGGCCAAAGCTTTTGACCACAATTCCCCACTCAGGCATAGTAGAAAAGCTAAATTAACTGGGAATAAACTCCTATGTCATCTGCTGGTTTTCCATCTGGCTCACAGGACACAGATAATTAAAATAAGGGGAAGTTACGTGACGGCTCTTTGTGAAAGTAACTTCCCTTATTTTAATTATCCCCAGGGTTTTGTGCTGGGATGTCTCCTTCTTGGCGCCTACTTTTCTGAAGTAAAAGCCAGTACCAAAGAGCTCTGACTATGTTTGCAGATGACAGTAAGCTAGTAGAATCCCCAAATAACTTAACCATCCTGCAGGTAGGTTTGTCTCCAAGAAATATCTAGTGTCAAAATCATGGTCTGAAACTAAATGCCAATAAGTGCATTATTGTATCCTTTGAGAAGTTCTCTACCCCAGGAACTAACACATTGATAATACTCCAAGAGTTGACTCAGTCATTCAGGATTTGGGAACTTATTTGAACAGTGACCAATATGTGTCTATTGTTGTAAGAAAGTCCTTCTATATTGCACAGCTTATAAAAAAGGGATTGTGACTAGATCTAGGGATGTCATTGTCCCCCTTTACTCAGTCCTCGTTAGGCATATATCTGTCCAGACTCATGCAACAACTGAAACACCCACATAGATACCTTACTAAAAGGATACAAGACCTAAACAACATGTCTTACATGGACCAACTCAAAGCCCTGTCACTATACTTGGTATCATGCAGACTGGTAAGAGGTAACCTGTGTCTGGTATACAACGCATCCTCTGACCTATTACTGATGGATTTACTGCACATCAGCAAGCCAAATAATATCAGAAATACTCACATTAAGGATCTAAAACTCTTCTGCAGTGCCAATGGTTTGAAGAGACAGGTATATTTCGCAGAGGATACCGCCTCTATGGAACACTCTCCCAGTTACATAAAACAGAGTTCATCCTTGTAGAGTTTCAAGCACAACTTAGATCTATGAATGGGAAACAGAAAATTTAACCCAGGACTGCCTCCTGTACTTATAATGGACAGAGGCTGCTTTATCCCATACATGGGCTTCCCACAAATTGTTTATGGCATGATCCCAGTTATTCTTATTAGGGGTAATATATAATGATTAACCATGGGATGAGTAAGACAAATGGGATAAGTTATTTTGAGCAAAAAAAGGAAAATTGGCTAGGCTTAAAATGCCCATAAGGTCAGCTAGCCTAGTACTTACCTATGAATCCGTTTGATGTAGGTATACCCACAATTACATAGCCTTGCAGGGGTGCCCAGCAATATTGTGTGTTACATTTGGACCCATCATGTGGGCAGAACTCACAAGCAATCTGCACTGACATACATGCACAATCTGCTGAAGTCCAGTCTAACACATTCCTGATTGCTGTGATGCATGACATTTGTGAAATTGCCACCCACCTTATTCAGCAACTTCATGAGGGTACAGAATCCAGGGACAAAGTACTTACGTGCTTTAGGTCTCTGGTGGTTCATAGGAGGTTACTAGGCTAGCAGATCTAGAGCCTTTACATACCTAGCCATGTTAATCCCAAGTATCCCAATTTGTTCTTTTTGGGTAGTTCACAGAATGAATTTATAAGCATAATAGTGGGTAGCAATTTTTTCTCTACCTCCATTCAGAGGATTTACAGTAAGAGCACCACTGTCGTCACTGGCAGTGTTATCCATGGTTAAGGTAGGATGCATTTCATGGTGGGCACGTAGGGGGCCTTCACATGGTGCACAGTCCTTGCCTGTGCCTGGAAACATATGACATTCTGCCACCTCTCAATGTAGGCCTGCACAACTCCCAGCCTCCATTGTCAAGACACCTCATAATTGGACTCCATCCAGAAAAGGGTCCCACAATCACATATCATTCCTGCCTGGGGCATTCCAAATCCTAGTGCAGCAAGCCAGTGAAGCTGCCCCAGGTCATGCTCATGTAATGGCACTCCATCCCATTACAGAAGGAAACTATCCATGATGCAGTGCACCTATGCCCTCAAGACCCCTATCTCTGCCTCCTGTTACATGATCTTCCCACCCAGTGTATGTAGGCAACCATGTAGCATGGCATTTATTGCCATCCTTAAGCATAAGTGAACTTGGCTGTCACTTAGGATGAAACTAAACTTGGATGGGGTGCCTTTCCAGCTTTTTTTTTTTTTTTGCTTGCTTGAGCACTTTGTTGTCTAAATAGCAGTGGGTAAGACTAAGCAGAATGTCCATTATCTTTGAACAGGTGAGGGTAGTGGCTGCAGTAAGAAAAAAACAGCACTTGGGAATCTTCAACTGGTGGTACTATGAGTAGTCTGCAAGAAATAACTGAGGTCAGGGTGCAGCTAACATTGAATTGTTTTGTTTGTAGTAGTATGTTTTTGTAAAAGCCAGGCAAGTAATCAGTTATGGGCAGTGGATTTTGCAGGACTAATATATACTTATTTAAACTGGGCAGGCTTATCTTATATCCTTATATCCTGACTGGCTGCTGCCTATGAAATAGAGTTGAAATAATTTCATGTTAATTTTATTTTGTTAAATTCAGACATCTGAAGTGTAGAAAAGTGCCCCTAATTGGTGTGTATAGGGATTGTTTGAGAATGAAAGTGACTGTCTGTGGCCTGCTCTTGTTTTCTAAAGTTAAACAGTCATTATTCTAGCTTTGCAAGACCAGTGTATATTTGTGTAAAGTAAGTTGGAATGGCTATTGTCTGTTTGTGTGAAACAGATCTGCATTGAATTACTATGGAGATTATTTTTACTACATTCAGACATCTAAGGAATACACTGTTAGAAAAGTGATAAAGTTACTGGGTAGCAGAGCTGGGTGTGTTTTATTTATTTATTATTTGCTTACGTTAGACAGTCATAATTCTGGTTTTGCAGGACTAATGTGCATTTGTGAAGCAAGCTGAAATACTTTACTGTGGCTACTGATGTCCTTCCGCCAGACGTCAGCCCCTTCTTTTCCGGAAATGGCCTTCTCTCCTTCTACCCCTTTGAATATGCCTGCAGAGGATATCTCTTCTTATGAGGGGATGAATCTCTGGCCTACTCTACTCAAATTGCTTCTCATCTGGGTTATGCCTCCCCAGAGGAGGAATCTAAAGGTATGGATTCCCCTGAGGAGAATATTTCATTTGGAGAGACCATTTTGAAGATGAAGGACTTCTTTAAGTGGGAGTGCTGCCAGGATTCTGAGATACTACAGATGGAATCCCCTAATCATTCAGCCATAACTGCAGTCCTGCCAGCCTTCTTGGATGCCTTCACTGCAGCTTCTGAGTGCCAACTCCCAGCAACCAGCTCCCAAGCACCCTGACAGGGTTTACAAGGTGCATGAGGATGCCAAGTTCCATTTTAAGACACCCTCGACTGACCCTGCTACTATATCAGTGGCAGCAGATAAAGCTTACAAACTTTTACCCTCCACCTCCCTGCTTTGCTCTAATAAGGAGAGCAAGGTTATGGAAAGTCTGGGGAAAAAGTGTATACTTCTGCAACCATGGCCTTTAGAGCAATGAATTATCAGACACATATGGCCAAATATTCCTGGCTCCAATGGGGGATGCAGTGAAACTCCTGTCAGAGCTTCCAGATTCTTACAACAAAGCCAAGCTTTCCAGCATTCTTAATTCCTTCTCCCAGGTTACTAGGCACGCCATCAAATGTAGTTATGATGCAGTGGAGGCTTCTTCTAGGGCTGCAGCTCCAGGATCAGTCCTGAGAAGGTATTCATGGCTTAGACTAGAACCCTTACTGGATGATATCAAAGTTAAGCTCATGGATGCCCCTCTGGATAACAAAGCCTTATTTGGCACTCCAGCTGCAGAGCTATTTAAGGAACCCCAGGACTTAAAACACATTTTGTCTTCCATGTACCCCTCTTCCAGAGAAACTACCCTGCCAGGTCCACCTTTGTTAGGAAGGCAACTAAATCTCTCCCACCCAAAGGTAAGAGGGATGCTATTAGACAGGCTCCTTTTACATCTGCTTCTTCCACACCCTCTCAGAAACAGCCTTTTCAGGCCAAACCTGGTGGCCTGTGACTACCAGGCCCCAGATCCATCTACTGCCTTTCTCTTTGCGTCCCAGCTTGGAAACAGATAACCCTCCTAGGTCCTCTCCATCATTGACCAAGGTTAATTCAGGGTATGGGAAACCCATCCTACCTTCAAGGGAATCCCACAACCCCCACAGGAACAATTGGAATTCTTTCCACTAGTCCTCTCCTCTCTTCTTTCTCAGGACACTATCCAGGAGGTGCCACCCAACCAAAGGGGAAACAGATTTTACTCCAGGATGTTTCTGAGCCCAAGAAAGGATGGCCATTGGCAGCCCATCCTAGACCTTTCCCATTTAAACACCTTTCTAAAAGTTCCCACTTTTTGCATGCTGACTCTACCTAATGTACTCATGCCTATTCTTCCCCAGGCCTTCATGGTCTCATTGGACATAAAAGATGCCTATCTTCACATCCTCATTCACCAGTGTTTCATGAGATTGTTTTCACTTTTCTGTGGTTTTCTCTCATTTTCAGTTTTGTGCTTTGCCCTTTATTCTATCTATAGCACTGAGGGTATTTACAAAATGTTTAGTCCCTGTTATAGCCCACTGCAGACTGCAGGGCATATAGATATTTCCATATTTGGATGACCTGCTCCTCCAGGCCCCATCTCCAGAAATATCCCTGGACAATATTTCCTATGTAATGTCCCTTATGAGAGGGCTAGAGTTTACCATCAACCTCCAAATGTCTTCCCTGATCCCCTCCCAGGATCATGTATTCCTGGGGTGCAGGATTTTGACAGGTGCATTGATAGCTTGTTTACCACCAGAAAAGATCCTGTTTGTCTCCTCCTATTTACAAGACCTAATACCGCTGGAATCCCTACTTGCCAGGGAGTTCCTGCACCTTCTGGGGTTCATGGCATCAACTATTTCAATGCTTCCCTTTGCCAGACTACACATGAACAAATTTCAATGGTTCCTGAGAACATTTTGGAAGCAACACTCTCACCCTCTGGAATTTGTTGTCCCCTTCCTACCCTGTTTGACAAAGGAGTTGGAGTGGTGGATTTTCCAGGTCTCCAGAAATTCAGGCCTGCCCCTTCAACCACTTCTGCCCACCCGGGATCTGTACATGGATGCATCAGACACAGGATGGGGTGCAACTCTGGAAAACTGGAAGGTCAGAGATGTGTGGTCCGCTCCTCAGACAAAATAACACATCGACATAAAGGAAATGAGAGCTTTGATCTTTGCCCTCAATATCTTCAAGCCCAGGATTTCACCAGGGGTTCTAAGGTGGGTCACAGACAATACCACAGTCCTATAGGACATCAACAAGCAGGGAGGGACAAAGTCCTGTATTCTCTGCAGACTGGCATTATACACCTGGGAGATAGCCCAGCAGATTCAGGTTTCCCTTCTAGCTGTCATTCTCTCAGCTCTGAATGTGATGTCAGAATCTCTAAGCAGGTTCATGACTCAATCCCATAAATGGATGTTGAACAGGGATGTGTTTCTGGACCTTGTCCATCAATGGGGTATCCCTCAAATAGATCTTTTTGCCTCCCCCATGAACAGACAACTTCCCAAGTGTTGTACCAGGATTACACATCCTGGGGCATGGAAGGTGGCTGCACTATCTTTTCCGTGGAAAGGGATGTTTCTATATACATTCACCCCTTCCCACTCAATCAGAAGGTTCTGCTGAAAATTTAGTGGGAACAACCAAATATCTTGCTGGTGACTTCCCTTTGGCCAAGACAGCATTGGTTCCCCCTTCTACTATATTTAGCCAAGAGCAATCACCACAAGTTACCCCACAGGATGGACCTACTCACACAGGACAAGGGAACTCCTGTACATTCACAAATGCTGACCCTAAACTTGACTCTGTGGATGATAGGGCTTTAATTCTGTTTAGACACCTTTACACTGAGGATGTGCTACAAGTTGTGCAGGATGCCAGACAACCCACTACTAGGAAATCTTATGTCTCCAGATGGAAGAGCTTTTCCTTCTGGTGTCTTAAAAAAGCACTTGCAACCACTGTCTGTAGAGGTGCCAGTGGTTTTGTCTTATCTGTGTGAATTAATGAAGAGTGGCTTGTCATATTCCTCTGTCAAGGCACATCTGTCTGCCATCTCAGCATGTCTACCTATGTCTTCTCCCTTGGCTTCCAGGTTGGAAATCAAATTGTTCCTAAAAACATCCTTCACATTAGACCACCAAGGAAACCAGTGCCTCCTCCTGGAAAACTTACCCTAGCCCCATTTGAACCAGCAATGTCATCCTCCCTGCAACACTGCACATGAAAAATGGTTTTCCTAGTGACTATTACTCTGCCAGAAGGGTTTCTGAGCTGCTGGCCCTTATGGCCTCTTCTCCCTTCACTGTCTTTCATAGGGACAGGATTTCTCTTTGGACTAACCTATCCTTCATGCCCAAGGTGGTTAATGAGTTATCCCAGAATCAGGCTATAAATCTTCCTACCATCTTCCCATTTCACCAGTCCTTCAGTGAGAGGATTCTCCACACCTTGGATGTTCGTAGACAATTCAAATACTACTTGTGCAAAACTAAGCCCATCCATAAGTCTGACAGCGTGTTTGTCTATTATCACTCAAGGGCCCTGGGCCAACCTGTTTCAAGCAAACTATTTCCTCACGGATTTCTAAAACCTTTTATTTCTACTACTCAGTCAATAGAAAGGATCTGTCATCTCCTGGAAGGGCATACTCTACTAAGGCAGTGTCCTCTTCTGGGGCTTTCTTTAAAGGATTGGATACAGCCACTATCCTGGAGGCAGCTACCTGGTCATCTGTTCATACCTTCACTGAACACTATAAACTGGATGTCATTTCCAGGTCCAGAGTGGGGTTTGCCAGATCTATTCTCCATGGCTTTGTGGAAAATCTTTCTGCTCCTCCTCCCAATTCTTCCTCTGCTTGAGCTTTGGCATTCTCCCTCATATTATGAATACTGTAATATATGAATAGAAGGACATAGAACAGTTGTGTAAAATCTTACCATAACCATAGATGTCCTTATGTTATATATGCTGCAGTATTGGTCCCCCCCCCCCACCTTCCCCCTGATGCTTGCCTGGTTCCATGTTTCTCACTTTATCAGGCTAGTGTTTTGTGACATTCAGTTCTGAGGTAGGTACGTACTGATGTCCACTTTATACCCAACATCTCTTTATGGCCGATGTACACTGAGTGATATGCACCATTCCACATACTTTGCAGTAGCATTTATTCTTTGGTATACTGGCCGGATGTGCGAGTTAACTGGAGGCGGACTCCCTCATGTTATGAATACTGCAGCATATAGAAGAGAAGGACATCTATGGTTATGGTAAGATTTTACACAACTGTTCTTGTGTTTGTTGTGTGAAAATGACCCTCCTGTCATGATTACATTACATAGTAATTAATCTGGCTTTGCAAGACTGATGTGTATTTATGTGAAGAAAGTTGGAATACTTTGATGTGGCCATTTTTTTATTTTATTTTATTTTGTTTGTATTTGTTTTAACAATCAGACACCTGAAGTATAGCTGGTGGCTACAGATGTCATTTCTGCATAAAACTGATTTAACCCTGCTATTATCACAGTTAAATGTTCACTGAACTACCCTGGTAGAAGTAGTGTCACATTATATATTGTATTTGCTAAATTCAGTGTCAAATAATTTGTTTTTATGGCTTATGCATATGTGTGCATGGAGAAGGGGTGGTGTTCAGTATATCTAAGAGTAACAAGTTAACATTTCACTTTCCATTACAGTTAGACATCAGCAATGTACAGAGTAAGTGTCTGTATGTGATGGTCTGGGTGGAAGCAACTGATTATTGCCACAATGGTGAAGTGAGTAACATTGCTGTCTCATATCTCTTGATTCTGATCATTCTGTGTAGTCCACTTATCTTCTCTCTTTCTTTGTGTTTTATCCAAGTGCTCTGGCTTCCTAAACAACCCAAACACATGCTTGTAGGTAAGTGTGTGTGTGTGTGTGTGTGTGTGTGTGTGTGTGTGTGTGTGTACGCGCATGACTGCGTTGTGCACATGTGATAGACCTGGATTATCAAGGGCATTGCCAGTATGTCTGTCCATGCATGAAAACATTATGGAAAAATAAAACACAAGTAATTTCCATTAAAATAAGCTTAAAATGCATTGCAGAATATCTAGACCATCAGAGCTTCAGAGGACCAGACATCCCTGATATATTCCCTTGTAATCACATAATGGCCTAGATGGATGCTTAATCTCCTGTCTTTGATCCCCACAAATGTCAGCACTAAGCTGCACTGAGGTCCTTCTCCCTAAAATGAGATGTCAGCTCAGTAGGTTTGATGGGGGTTAAACTGGTAGGAAGCAGCAGGGAGTGCACGGCTGTCAGGTAACCTGAGAAAATGATTACAAAAATCCTGCTATCTACTGATGATGTTTCCTTCTATATATACCATAGAAAAATCTAGCCAAGTTAGAGTTTCCACTATGTGATTCCTTGAATGCAAGAAGTGTAAGGAATCACACAGTGGAAACTCTAGCTTGGCTAGATTTTTCTTTTAGTTTTTCTGATTGGTTTGTCTGTGTGACCTTTTTATTTATTGTTTTAGTTTGTTAGTTCGAATATTTTGCAGATAGTCTAATGACTATGGACAATAGCTGGGCATGACAACCCTGTGTTTCTAAAAGTTAGCCAAACATTCCACTTATGCTGTGCTGATGAAGGCATAAAAAGACTGAAACATGTATGTCCACAGCTAGTGGGGTTTGGCTTTATTGACTGAATTTGTCCACAACAGCTATAAAAAGAAAAAAAGTCATGGTCATTCAGAACTGCTGTGCAGCTGAAATACCTGATGTCCTTAAAGGGCCATTTGCATATATCCCATGTGCCTCTAATACAAGAGGTTTAAGGAATCACACAGTGGAAATATAGCTTGGCTAGATTTTTCTTTTAGTTTTTACTGATTGGTTTGTCTGTGTGATCTTTTTACTCATTGTTTTAGTTTGTTATTTGGGATATTTTTCAGACACCTTTAAGGTTATGGACATCAGCTGGGCATGACAACCCTGTGAGTCTAAACGTTAGTCAAGCATTCTACTTGTGCTGTGCTGATGAAGCCATAAAAAGGTTGAAACATGCATGCCCGTAACTAGTGGGATTTGGCTTTATTGGCCTGAATTGGTCCATAACAGCCTTAAAAAGAAAAAAAAGACATGGGAATTCAGAACTGCCATGTACCTAAAACACCTGATGTCCTTAAAGGGCCATTTGCATATATCCCATGTTCCTCTAATATATTTTCTTTTAGTTTTTACTGATTAGTTTGTCTGTGTGACTTTTTTACTTACTGTTTTAGTTTCTGTATATACCATAGTTCACAAATATCTCTGAGGCTGGAGTTGCTGCTTTTCCACCATACTTGCTTTCTTTTAGTCCATCTCATAATACAAGTCCAATGCAATTTCATCAGTTATTATTGTTACCAGTTCTCCTATTATTTTCACCTTCAGCAGTTTACTGCTCAAATCTGTTCTTGTCTTGCAAGAGAGTTTGCAGTTGTTTGAACAGAAACGGAGGTGGTTCTGCCTATCACCTCTGGCAAATCCCATTCTTATTTTGTCCACATTCGTGTGTGTATTTGATCCAATTGTTTGTGTTTGTGTCATCTACAGAAGCTTTATTTCTTCACCCTTACTTTCTGCAATGCAATTTTAAAAATTTAAAATGACAATGCCTAGTACTGAAGCCTGCATTATTGCACATTTGGCTTTCCTTTTCAGAGAAACTGAAGTTCTTGTCGTACTCAGATTCCTATAATTTACTTAGTGTCTAATCCAGACGATAGGTCTTTTGTTTCAGGGACAAGCAAGGTACCCACAATACTGGTGATGCAGGTTCCAATACAGATTGTGCATCAGAAGATCAGTCAAGAGATGGAAAAAGTGATCAAATTTGCCTTCTTTGAGGGAGGTGAATGTATCCCTAGGTCACCTATGAAGACCAGAAGGTAAATGTCAGAGCTGCATAAGAAAAGGAGGCAATAAATTGCATAGTGATGGATGCAGGCTTAGCAGAAAGCAAGAATCATTCTGCTGGGTAGAAGTCATTGCACATTCACCTCCTGGGGAGATGGGATACAAGTGTAAATTAAGAAAGTGATAACATTCCACAACACACATATGATATTAATGCTCAACACTCTGGCTATTGCCCTAGCAAAATAAGTGAATAGATCAAGAAGGAGGCAGTAGTCAAAAGACCATTGTCTGGATTGTCAGCAGGGCTTGCATATGAATAGACACAAGCCCTTTCAATTCAGTCTGTCACAGTGTGACCCTCTTTAAAAGTATCTCATTTGCTTAGTATCCATTATGTGATACTGTGCCAGTGTTTTAATTCTAGATGAACCATGGTCTACAGTTGCCCCTAAGTTTATTGTTTTCACCACCACATTTTTTTTCCAACAAAGACAGTTAATGGTAAATATAAATCCTTAGTTGCTGAAACAGTTAATAAGACATGGAGCAATTTAGGAATGCATGAGACCCTATAAAGTATTGGTAGTGAACACATACAAGGATAGAGGCTGTGGTCTGAGTAGATGGGCCAAGCTTTTTCATATCCGACTGAAATATATCTCAACACTTTTACTTGTCAGAAACCTTTTACTCACAAGCTTATTATATTTCAGTGATAAATTGTAAATCTACTTTTAGATATCTTTATAAAAATACATCTTCTATTAGCAATAGAGTATGCAGTAAATAGAAACGACCATTTCTGATAACCACTGATCTTTTTATTATCTGTAATATAATTTTTCTCAGGCCCCACCTCTGCTGACCTCAGCTCTAAAGCACCCAACTTATTAATGCATCTTTGCTGATTTTTTCTTCCAAGGCTGTGAAAAGCTGGACACCACTTTGTGGCCATCACACTGCTAGAAAGAGGAATTTTATTTAATGCCATGCCCCTGTTCACCAGTTGCCCAAGTGCTGTGTGTGTGTGCAAATGTCATTGTGAAGGTGAGGCATGCACTTTTACTTCCCATAAAAGGGCCTTTTTTGCCCATTGTTACTGGCTCATGGTAAGTCTGGCCAACATTCAGTAGGAAGGACTGCCACAACCATCTATGAGTGGTGTTCATAAACACTGTGTGCTCTGTTACAAAAATGTACATGGAAAAAAGCTTGTGTAAAGGTATATCCTGATTCACAGACATAGATAAAGGAAGCATACTTTGAAATAATGTGATTCATGAAGCCAAAACTCATGCACAGTGACGTACATAGAAGTTCACCGTGTCATACGTTTCCAGGCCAACAGTGGCCACCATTAGAAATGTGGATAACTTAAAATGTATTAGAACCCATATTATAGCATCTGAAGCCCCTGGCTATTCAACCATGCAATGATGGCATGCCAGGAGGTACTTTAGGTCATGGAGCTTGTATTCTAATCTCACTAGACAAGACCAGATAACAGATTCCATATGGATGCCCAGATGTTAGACAAACTATGCCATCTGTCTCAGTCTGTAGAAACTGTAAGCAAAAGAGGTGGGTCAAAACTTCTTGAAAGCACAGTTATACCTGATGTGACCGTACTGGCTACAGGTACTTTCCAAAGACCCACAGGGAATATAACAGAGATATTACAGGCATCAGCCAGCCACATTCAGTAAAGGCTTACAGATTTCTTGTTGGTTCATGTGGACCAATATATAAAGGTCCATACCACACAGGAGGAAATAACCTTTGTAGTGCATAGTTTCCACTCAGTCTGCCACCTAATATGCATTCTTGGTGCAGAGGATGGCACAGGTAGCCATATGGAAGCTGGCTATAGATGATGTATCTGCTGAATTCAGTAGACATGTATAACAATTTAACTACTAAGTAGTATATGACTACACAAGTCACTTCATGGATGTGTCAACTTGAAAACCAGGGAAAAGTCACAATACCATTGTCTGTGATTACAGTGGCATTTACCATGTGTTTAAGGCTGGGCACATACCCCATAAATGACTGTTAGATGATGCCGGCTACCCACTGAACCTATAGCTGTTGGTGGCTACATGGTTTCCACAGGTACCCAATCAGGAGGCTGACAGTCAGACCCATTACCATGGACAGAACATTGCTGAATGTGTCTTTGGTGACCCAGAGATGTCATTCTGCTGTCTGGAAAGCTCTGGTGGCACACTTCAGTTCACAACTATGAAGGAGTGCAGTATGTTCACTGTTTGATGCATTTTGCACAATATGATTCTGGAGAACCTTGAAACATAACCTGAGAATGATCATGGTGAGGAGGTTGAGAATGACCTAGTAAACCCCACTCCACCCCACCACAACTGGGTGCAAAGCTACTCTGGCAAAAACAGGTACATCAGATGTTGGATGCCATCACTGCACAGATCTTTGGACTAAGGTAAGATGAGACAGCTAAATTCACTAATATGTGTTTTAGTGCTGGTATATAGCTACATGTGTATTATAATAACCATTTACTTAATATAAAGTAACACAGTATTAGCTTATGCACAAGTAACATGATATGCAATACAATGGTGAATTTTTAGCAAGGGATCAAAGTATAGCTATCATCATTTCCCAAGCTAATAACACATTGCACAGGATGTAACAGGTCCCATGGCAAACATAGGTCAGGACCTTATGGTCTCCCACATGAAGAATCAGACCACCAACCCTTACCTCAGCCTGTAGCAAGGGTAGTTACACCAGCCTGCTTTGCACATTCTGTACTGCATACACATGTTGTATTGATGCCACCTGTGCCAGCAATGCATGACCACCCATACTCAAAATGCAATCTGACACATGCATGTGCATGGCCACATCTCCTGCCATTTGAAAAGAGAGAGGATGCCAAGTTGGTGTTATATGTATAGCTATTGATATCTTTGACAGGGACATAGCTGCTACTTTGGATGCAGGGGGGAATGTTGATGTTGTTCTTCTTAAAGGTGTATTACTAAGACTCCTGTACCTGAACAACAGTGGACAGTATCTACACCATTGCACATGATAACTTATTTGAGTCATGTAGTTTATGGTACAGCCTGATTATTTCACTGGTACAATGTATCAACAGCTGTTGGGTGGCAGATAGTAATCTAAGGAGGTTATCATGTCTCTAGCCCAAGTGCACATATGCTGTAAGGTACGATCCACAGCCTACAGTCCAGAAGCTGAGCATGACTGTACTTGCAGGTGGGGATGTGATAGTTGTGGATTGCAATCTATGAATGTTGTGATAGCAGCATCTCCAGCCCTTGTTTGTATGGACTGGCACTGTTGTGAACTGCCTAAAGAGACTTGTCCATAAGTTGCTGCTGTGTATTTCCATCTCCATCCTTCATCCACTTCAGACAAAGTATCATCACTTCTGCACTATACTGTAGTGCCTTTTCTTTTCAGGCACCACTACCTTGACCTCCAGGTGACAGGCCCCCTGCAGGTATGCCTGCCTTATCCCATTAAGATGACAAAGGAGTTGTTGTAAGGCAGGCTATTGCCATAACTGTCGGTGCCAGCTCCACATGGACACCAGTCAAAGCATCATCACTAAAATCTTTAGCAACAAGGCCACTGTCCCTGAGCATCAGTGTGACATCATCAGCTCATGAGGATGCAGAAGACGCATGTGTATCCCTACTGGCATTCTTTGTTACCACATCTGAAAGGTAGTGGGTGCAGTACCTCTAAGAAAATGCATGCATCAGTGATGTCATACTTCCACCGAAAATGACGTAATTATGATATGCAAATAGATATATGCATAACGAGCTTTCTCAGTCTTTCAGCTATTAGAGACACATGGCCATCAGTTGAGGTGGATGCACCAATACAATGTTCCCTGGAAAAGAAAGAAAATATCATATCTTTCATAGCATATAGCATGACCAATAAGTGAGTGGCAGCAAAAGGCACCATAGCACATTTGCATAACTCATCTCTAACACCACAGGCCCCAACTCCAACCTAAAGGTGATATCTGTTAGGGATACTTCTGGGACCAATACTAGCAACACTTTTTCATCCTCCATTGGCAGTGTGTTCCATGTGGGAAGGTGGCAGTTTGTTTGAGGGTACCCAAAGCACAGTTGCCATCTTACTCTTTTTTCCTGCCACTACAACAAATCACACACACAAGTGACATTTAAATAACTGCTTTAAGGTGCAATTATGAGTATGATATAATGCACACACCATTATACTGACAAAGTGGAACTAGATTTATAGCATGATACTTAACCTTCAAATGTGACAAGCCACAGCAAACTAACCCCATCACTCCACAGTATTGCTGTCCATATGGACAGTTCAGTGCAGATGCATACCAAAATGAAAATGAGACTTAAATACAATATGGTGTACATGCATATGCAATGAGCTTTAAGGTGTGAACAATTTCATGAATTGCAACACCTGCACAGTATGTACAAGAAACATACACAGAGCACTTAAAGGAGTGCAGAGACAGCAGTATAAAATCATCATTCATTAGGTAGCCTATCTACCACAAGAGGAGTGGTTCCTGGCCCAGAAACTGTAGCTATTGGCCTTTTGGGCAGTTTTTCCCATCTCTTTCAACTTTCTGGTTTAAAAGCTGCACTTGCGCTTGTTTCCCACCTTTGCTGTAACTAGCCTAGTCCAGATACAGAGTTGCTGTATCCAGGACTGTTGGTAAGATTCTGAACCCCGCAAGCCTTTCTGTGTTGGAGGAAAGCCTTCTAGCTTATCAGTGGGAGCGGTAAGCACTAGATAGCCTGTCTACCACAAGAGGAGTGGTTCTTGGCCCAGAAATTGTAGTTTATTGACCATTTGGACAGTTTGTCCATCTATTTTAACTTTCTGGTTTAAAAGACCATATCTGCACTTGTTTCCCATCTTTCCTGTAACTAACCTACTGGGAAGCACTAGAAAGTCTTAAACTGATACAAGCCTTCCAGCTTAGAAGAGAGACTTTGGAGTGATTAGGTATCAGTTTTCTGTACTTTCTTGCTGTGCTTAACTGTTTTCTGCCTAAACGCTGATTTTCCAGCATTTATTGTGATTCAAAAACTTTTTTTTTCACATATAAGCACTAGGTAGCCTGTCTACCACAAGAGGAGTGGTTCTTGGCCCAGAAATTGTAGTTTATTGACCATTTGGACAGTTTGTCCATCTCTTTTAACTTTCTGGTTTAAAAGACCATATCTGCGCTTGTTTCCCATCTTTCCTGTAACTAACCTACTGGGAAGCAATAGAAAGCCTTAAACTGATACAAGCTTTCCAGCTTAGAAGAGAGACTTTGGAGTGATTAGGTATCAGTTTTCTGTACTTTCTTGCTGTGCTTAACTGTTTTCTGACTAAAAGCTGATTTTCCAGCATTTATTGTGATTCAAAAGCTTGTTTTTTTTTCACATATTGTACTTATTTGACTGCCTGCACTTTTAAAAAGTCATTTTTGTTTAAATAATTTGTTTAACTGTTGTAGGCTACACCATACCTCTCAACCTGGAAACATCAAAAATTTGGGCAAGGCCCATGAAAAACAGGTACAAATCTGTATGCTGATTAACATCTAATTTGCATACATAGCTGCATAGCCCCAGCCACTCCAATGGAATTGTGGGGTACCAGTTTTCAAACGCAAACTGAAGAACAAACAATCAAAATATGGTACCAGAGTCCCCCTGCAGCCATCCCAATGTCCCATTACCTGGCTATTTCGCCCCATTCACCATAAACACTGATGTGTGCATACTGCATTACTTCTACAATGATTTGGATTTTATTTTTACATTTTACAGCACAACAATGCAGAAACACTAATAGACATCTGGTAAACAAAGCAATAATGTCTTACAATGAAAACAGGCTTGGCATTAAAACTTCTTTGCCCTTGAAACTTGTATTAATTGAAACAGCGTTGAAACTCACACCACATCCAAAAAAAATGCATCTGGTCAGTGGTGGATAAAGATTACCTTTGGGCTGTTTTCAAATCATTGTCCCCTTGCACACAAAACAAGAAACATACATGTGTTTTTTTCTTTGATACACCTTCCTGACTTTATTAAATTATATTCCTTGTATAATACAGGTTGTATTATACAACACATTTGTTAGAGTGCATTTTAAATTTATTGTTTGAACATTTTTCCAGTAGGCTATACTGTAGGCAATGAAGCAAAACGCATGAATCAATAATGACAAAACTGCCCAATTCAGAACATTTCCATCATAAAAGTCTACTTCCATACCCACACTATAAATAAAATGACAGTGGTGTAAGCCATAGGCATCTTGCACAGCGTTTCGCACTTATTTTCAATTTCATTTTTTTTGGGGGAGGGGCAAAAGGTCAAAAAAACAGGGACACATTTTAATCATTGCTTGTATAATTTTGTAAATTTGCTAGAATACAATGTGTTACCACCATGCATTTCACTGGCAGGTTTTGAACCCAGGACAGGACCCTATGCACTACAGTCAGAACATACCACTATATCAAATCAGCAGCTTCCTGAAAAGTAAGAAGACTGAAACTTAATGGCTATCATTTAGTGAATTCATTTCTCACTTCTTACCATAGCTCTCAACTCTTAGCACAAAAAAACTGGACAATTATTGTATATTCAACTGATTCATCACACTTTGTATGTATGTATGTTACTTTCTGTGTCTCTTGTGAAAGTTTTCTCCCTGGATCTCCGCTAAAAAGGAGTTTTCCACCCATTTGAACTTTTCAGTCAATAAAGCAATAAATGAATAAACAAACAATACTACATTCACTATGCCAGAAATTGAGAATAGAAACCAGAATAATGCTCAATCAATTAAAATTCAAACTTTGTTTAATATATTAAGATACACACAAGATAAAAATTATCCTGCTT
This sequence comes from Protopterus annectens, assembly GCF_019279795.1. Lineage (NCBI taxonomy): Eukaryota > Metazoa > Chordata > Ceratodontiformes > Protopteridae > Protopterus > Protopterus annectens. The sequence continues at coordinate 1,113,924,333 of NC_056732.1, read as the reverse complement.
TATAATTCATTTTGGAAAATATGTGGTAAAAAAGGTCAGTTTTTAAGACTGGAAAAAATAGCAGCAAGTTTCTTGAAAAAATGTTTGCTGTTAAGGAGTATGAGAAAATATGGTGGGAGGATGACATAATGGTTAAGGTGTTTACCTTAAAGACACAATGTGCAGGGTTTGATTCTCACATGGGGTAATTGGCTAGGCTTCAAATGGTCCAAAAGGGCAGTTAACCTAGTACTAACCTATGAACATTTGCTGTTGGTTTTCCCGCCTTTGCTGAACTAGATTAGTCCAGATTTCAGGTTTTGCTGAATTCCGGACTGTGGTACAGTTTCCTGTGTTGCCCATATCCTTACTTGGATAGGAGGAAGCTTCTCTGTTCACCATTGAGAGTGGGAAGCTTTGAGCAGCCTATCTGTCCCTGGAGGAGTGGTCTCAGCCCTGAAACTAGTAGCGTATTGGCCGTTTTGGGTCAATTTCTATCTCTTTCAGTTTCCCTGCTTTAAAACCCGCATTTGAGTGGTTTGCGACAGTATACAACTCCGCACAGCTCCTCGTGGTGTCCTGCAGAGTGATACAAGCAACAGAGAGATCCAAGAGAGACTTTTCCAGATTTAAGTATTTTTTCTCTGTTTTTTTGCTCCGACTGCCTTTTCCCGCCTAAAAAGCGAATTTCTAACTGATCTGTGTTCAAAAAGTTTAAATTGCATTTGCCTTCTGCTTTTTACAGTTTTTGCACTTGTTTTTATATCAATTTAAGTAGTTTTTGTACTGTATAACTGTTGTAGGCTACACACTAAAGTGCGCTAGCCTGTTTATAGCATTTACAGTGTTTTCTGTGTGTTTTTCTGCTGTTTCCTGAAAAAAACAAACAAAAAAATATTCTCTTTTCCCGCCTTTGCTGAACTAGATTAGTCCAGATTTCAGGTTTTGCTGAATTCCGGACTGGGTATAGTTTCCTGTGTTGCCCATATCCTTACTTGGATAGGAGGAAGCTTCTCTGTTCACCAGTGAGAGTGGGGAGCTTTGAGCAGCCTATCTGTCCCTGGAGGAGTGGCCTCAGCCCTGAAACTAGTAGTTTATTGGTCGTTTTGGGTCAATTCCTATCTCTTTCAGTTTCCCTGCTTTAAAACCCGCATTTGCACGGTTTTGCGCCAGTATACAACTCCGCACAGCTCTTCGTGGTGTCCTGCAGAGTGATACAGGCAACAGAGAGAACCAAGAGAGACTTTTCCAGATTTAAGTATTTTTTCTCTGTTTTTTTGCTCCGACTGTCTTTTCCCACCTAAAAAGCGAATTTCTAACTGATCTGTGCTTCAAAAAGTTTAAATTGCATTTGCCTTCTGCTTTTTACAGTTTTTGCACTTGTTTTATATCAATTTAAGTCATTTTTGTATTGTAGAACTGTTGTAGGCTACACACTAAAGTGCGCTAGCCTGTTTATAGCATTTACAGTGTTTTCTGTGTGTTTTTCTGCTGTTTCCTGGAAAAAAAAATTCTCTTTTCCCGCCTTTGCTGAACTAGATTAGTCCAGATTTCAGGTTTTGCTGAATTCCGGACTGTGGTATAGTTTCCTGTGTTGCCCATATCCTTACTTGGATAGGAGGAAGCTTCTCTGTTCACCAGTGAGAGTGGGGAGCTTTGAGCAGCCTATTTGTCCCTGGAGTAGTGGTCTCAGCCCTGAAACTAGTAGCTTATTGGCCGCTCTGGGTCAATTCCTATCTCTTTCAGTTTCCTTGCTTTAGAACCCGCATTTGTGCGGTTTTGCACGATTTTGCGCATAGCGCAGCATCAGGCAGCGCCGCTTAAATGGGTTTAAACTATTCCCGGCTCCACAAAGTCTGCTCTTCACTTTTTCCCTTAGAACTGTTCTAAATCTCAAAGTAAGCACTCTATTTTCATTCTAAAGCCCTGCAGTTGCTCGTATAAGTAATCCTATATGTAAGCACTAATAAACTAAAGCACTACACCCTCTTATACTCCCTTTAAGTACTTGGCTCCCTATTGGTCCTTTTTGATCTGTCAAAAAGTAGTTCCTTATACTATTCTGGCATGTCTAAAAGTCAGTTTCGGGTTTACTCTCCAGTCCAGCTGGTGAATATGGGAATCTTGAGGCAATGTTACAACTGCCTTATGTACACAGACCACCCTCTCCTCCTCCCAACAAGCTCAAATATATGTGAGAGATGCAACTATATAGCCAAACTGGAGGCTGAGCTCTCTCAACCCAATACTGGTGCAGTCAGTCAGGAGGAGAAGGTAACCACACACACCACAAATCCAGTCTCACATAGACCTATCACAACAGAAAACCAAACACATAAACACACAAAAACATACTCGGAGGCTCTAAATAAAAATCTGCCTAAGCAGCAGAGACCTTCAAAGCAGACATCCAAGCAACCACTACCCCACAACAATACCTACGTATCACATAGTTCACAAAGTCAGTGTGCCACACAGTCACAGCCCTTAAGGCTAAACAACACACCTAATACACTTGTAATAGGTGATTCTATTGTCAGACACACTGACGTCCCACTCACCAGGCTGAACAAGGAGAAGGTCACTGTAAGCTGCCTGTCAGGTGCCAGGATCCGCCACATAACACAAGCACTCAGGTCACTCCAAAGCAAGTACAAATATGACTCCGTCATTGTCTATGCTGGTGTGAATGACCTGAGACGTACCTCCCTGGACTACATGAACAGAGACATAGAGGAGCTCTCTGATCATGTAGTCCAGGCCGGTATAATCCTGACCTTGAGTAGCATCTTACCCTCACCAAGAATGATGCCACAGTATAAAGACAAAATGATCAATTTTAACAATTGGCTAAAGTATTGGTGTCATTCAAAGGGGATCCAGTGTCTGTCAGCCTGGGATGACATGCTCGACAAGCCACGTTGCTTTGCTAGGGATGGCTTGCACCTGTCACCCCTGGGCTTTCGAATACTGGCTAAGGCTCTTGCCACCCCCATAGTGCCTTTTTTAGGCAAGGCTCAAAAGACAAACCTCCCTCCATAGACAACACAAAGAAAAAGAAACTAAGGCTAATGCTGCTCAACGCCAGAAGTCTAAACCTCAAGATGCATGCACTCGAGGCTCTCCTTAGTATGGAGAATATCGATATCTGTGCAGTAACAGAAACCTGGTTCAAGGCTCCCGAGTGCACCCCAGCACTACCAGGTTATACCTCATACCATGCTTTTCGGCCCCAAAACTCAGACCGAACCACAAAAGGAGGGGGAGTATCCATATTCATCAAAGATACCCACACCTCCAGGTTAGTGGCACTGCATGAAGCATCGGAGACCATCCATGTGCAACTAACACTGGGCAAAACTGTCTTTCAGTTTGTAGCCTGCTACAGACCACCCTCCCAAACTCAGGAACCCCACTCGGCTTTCCTGAGAACACTGGAGAATATGAAGGTCTCTCCAAACACCATTATATTGGGAGACTTCAACTACCCAAACATAGAATGGGAGCACTACTCAAGCCCCAACACCCTCGCCCAACGGTTCCTAGAATTTATAAACTCAAATGCTATGGAACAACTGGTCACCACTCCCACAAGAGGGGGAAACATATTGGACCTGATTGATGAGTGGATGGGAGATCGTAGGTTTACCCCGGGTATCACTTCTGTGTCACTGTTAGACAGAGGCACAGTATACTAACCTTGAAAAAGGGCATAGCAAAATTAATTTAATATGGGTGGCGAACAGGGGGTGGCTCGTGCCATCGGACTGCCGGACTGCAGCCCCCTCAGCTAGAAAAGGAAAAAAGAAAAAAGTACTTTTTCATTTTTACTGTCTTTCATCTCTGTCAGCCGGCTGCTTTACGCCGACTGATGAGCATGCGCACTGTCAAATTTCGGGTTGTGGCGGTTTAAAAAAAAAGACGTTTTTTTTCTCTTTCTAGTTGGAGCTGCAGTCCGGAGAGCCAATTAAGGCATCAGGGTGATGCCCAGCAGTCTATGCGGTTTGGAACCGCATAGAATTGGAAGGGGTTCGGACTGCCACGTCCGCAGGCACGTACATGACGTGGATGGGCTAAATGGCTGCTGATTGGTTGTCGCTCTCTTCCCGGGCTTTATGTGCTGGGAAAAGAACGAGAAGCAAACAGCTGCAGCCAGTTTCGGTTGTGGACTTTTCGCTTATGTGGTGGATTTTATTTGCTTGCCTTGGCGGCCTAATTTCATTCACTGGACTTTTAGTGGCTTATACAAGGTAAATACCGATTAACATATGTTTCAATGCAAAAAAGAGACTAAACAGTTTAGCTAGTATACACATATCTGGGGACTGCATAACCCATCCAGGAGTGGTTTTCCTGTTTTCTGTTTAGGAGACACAACATTGAAATAATTCAAGGTGAACCAAATGTTTTAGTTTTTGGAGAGGTTATTTAAGAAAGAAGACTGGGAGGATAAAAATCACAATAAGGATACTTACAAGCTGCGAAAGAGGTGGATGTGCCTTTGCATGTATCATGTGTGTCTGCATGTGTAGGTGTGTTTGGAATATTAAGTAATGAAAGTGGCTGGGATATGGCGACTGGAGTTTGAGTATCCATATATGAAAGAAAATCAGAGCACTACATTTAGTGCCTCACAACAGTGGCAACAACTGTGAATTATGTCTCTGGAAAGAATGAAAGGAATATACAATGATTACTGCAAAATCAAATAACCAAAGGACAAGGTGTGCTCAGACAAACTGTATGTGCAGCTAGCTGCAACAAATTATAAGGCCTCGTGGTACAAAATAAAGATGATTAATTCATTCTGGCATACTCTTGGAAGACAACTGGCACATAAATGTTAATATTTGACTTCTTCGTGGATTTTATACAAATGATATAAAACCAGTATTGGAGTATAAAGTAAGGAAATCATATTTTATATGCCATTTATTTTACTATTTTCTGACAGTTCATTTTTTTCTGTTATGATATTTTTAGAGAAGTAAATAACTCATGCCATGAACTTTAAAACTTTAGGAGTTTTTTGTGCATGTTAAGTATTTTGAAATGTGTCTTTAACCACATTTGTTTTGAGTTTTTTCTTTTTCAATTTTCTGTCATGGTCTTTGATTCTAAACCCAATAGGTTTTGTAATAGTTCCATAAAGTAGGCATGCAAGTACCCTAGAAGACGTACCTCTCACTGGATGTTGCAATAATCCATGGGTAAATATTGTTTACATAATTACTGTTTCTAGAAAGTGATTCTCCTAGTTGAATTCCCAATTACTGAACCTTCTTTTCTAAAAAAAAAAAAAGACAAAAATCTTTCAAAACCACCCCAAAACATTAACATTTTAGGGTGGTATATAATACAGCACTAGCAGAAAATTAGTAATATGCAAAATTGAAATCTAAGAGACATGTAGCATTGAAACTTTAGACTAAAAAGAAAGATGAACACTAGTCAATCAACAGTTTCTTTTCTAGCTGTTTTCCAAGTAAATATAATTGAAAAAATCATTCTAAAGGCTGTGCTTTTCTAATTGCGCATGTATGATAGTACAGTTACATACATAATGTACATACATAATGTATTCATGTCCTTTTTTATTACTTTTGCCAGTAAAAAAAAAAAAAGTAGTGTCATAACTGGGATTTTTATAAAGGGCAGTAGGGGCCACTTTGGGGCAGTGATAGAGGCTTTACCTTTTATAAACACAACATAACACTCATGTTAAAAAGATGATGAATAGAAACTGAATCATTTTGAGACTAAAAGGTATATAAAAAGAGCAATATTACACTTCTAAGGGGAACCTTTAGCAGTGATGTGCTTTTTGTAGCCAAGTTATTTAAATAAGAAGAAATAAGGCTGAATTGTTTCTGGCATGCAGAGGTCTTGAGAAGATGTTTTATAGCCTTAGTATTCAGAAGCGTGTGTGTGCGATATTACTAGCCGATCATTTTATTAATGCAGCATAGACAATTTATTTCACAAGGGCAACAGGCACTTTGTAGATGAAACAATGACATATAAAGTTGTTTGCTAGCAGCAACCTCTTCATTAGTTACAGATTTCTTTAATGTGGAATTATTTAGATGACTTTTACTTCAGAGATTGTGCATATTTACTGATACTGGTGGACTGTAGAAGTTTGAGAGTAGACTTTTATGATGGAAATGTTCTGAATTGGGCAGTTTTCTCTTTACTGGTGCATGCATTTTGTTTCATTGTTTACTGGAAAAATGTTCAAAACAATAAATTTAAAATGCCCTCTAACAACTGTACTGTATTGTACAAGAAATATAATTTAGTGCAAACAGGAAGGTGCATCAAAAAGCAGGTGTATGTTTCATGTTCAAGGGGCCTACGATTTGAAAACAGCCCAAAGTTAATCTTTATCTGCCACTGGCAAAATGCATTTTCTTTGAATGTGGGTTTCAATGTTGTTTCAATGAATGTGAGTTTCAAGGGCAGAGAAGTTGTAATGGTAAGTCTATTTTCATTGTGAGACTGCATTGCTTTGTTTAGCAGATATCTATTAGTGTTTATGCTGTAAAATGCAAAATAAAACATTCAAATGAAATCCAAATCATCACAGAAGTAAAGCAGTATGCACATTACAGTGTTTATGGTAAATGGGGTGAAATAACGAAGGAATGGGACATTGGAATGGCTGCAGGGGGGAGGCTCTACTCAACCATGATTTTGCAAGGGGGAAGGGCAGCAAACTCAAAGACAGCCCGGCTGAACTATACCTCTCAACTGTCCAGATTTTTGCAGAATGAATAGATTTTTCTTCTTATTTTTGGTTTGTTCCTCATAAAATTTGTGGTTTTCTGATGAATCATTTAGGAATGAAGTCACTAAATAATGACAGACATTGAGTTTCAGACGTCATAACCTTCAAAAGAATGAATGCTAAAGCAAGACCTGTTATTCTGTCAACTGTCTTAAGTTTATACAATAGCAATTTTTTAGTACTGTTTGTATGTTCCCCCAATATATTTGGCCTTGTCCAGATTTCCTGCATTAAGAGGTTGAGAGGTACATGCAAATAAATTGCATTATAGAATTAGGAATATCCAAACCTCTCAACTGTCCCCAATTTTGACTCAAAATGTTTCTCCCCCCCCAATAATCCCTCCCCAAAATGGCGATTTTGGAAGAAAAAGTGGAGGGTTTACAATTTTAAATAACTGTAATGATCAGAATTATGGATTACTTTTATTTTAGAACTGCATGCAGATGCTCTTATTTTGTTAGCTGCTCAAGTTAACAGTACTAATATTAAAAAGTTGTCTCTTTGTTGACCGGTTCCCAGCTGTATTGTGTGGCAATTTTATATTTTTGCATCACATTTTTGATCCATTTTTCATAAAATTGTGGTTTCTGGCAAATTTGTGGCAAATCATTAAAGACTGAAGTTAGAAAATAATGGCAGACATTTGAGTTTCAGATTTCATACTCTTCAGAAAATTCATACTAATGCAAGACCTACTACTATTCTATTATCTTTCTAAGTTTATAAGAGCAATATTTAAAAATTGTTCTTATTTTTGGGCCTGTGTCCCACTTCTATGTATGGCTTTGTCCAGATTTCTTGCTCTGAGGTTGAGAGGTATGAGTTAGTTATCACCGTCAGCCAGAGACATTTCAAATTGTGACATACTTGTTGCACCCCACTCCCCATTGTAGTGGCTCTGGATGTGTCCAAGCAAGGCAAGGAGAAGTTAGGCAGTGTAAGTATGCAGAGTATTTCCCATCCAAGGTAGACCAGATGTATGACCGTGGCTTCCATCTTTGCTTGATTTTGCAGAATGTTCTAGTTTTCTGTCATATTTTTATACTGTTGATTTATGCTTCTTATTATTCAGAAAATGCATGCTGTCGCAGTGCCCTGTTGCTCTGTGTTTAAGTAACAATGCTTTAATGACCATCAGGTAAGCTTGTTGGAGATTGTAAGATGCAAGTAAGCTTTAATAAGCATACTGTTAAAGAATTACTAACATTGAAAGCCTTTTTGTTGCCATGCAGAGAATATTTACATAACTAGATAATGTATAAGCTTTGGGTATTGAAATGCATATGACAGTATTTGTAATAAAGGATAGGATTACAGTATTTTCAGAAGCTTGTTACATTTGTTGGAGTCTTGCAGTCATATTTGCAGGCTTTACCAGTCAACTAAACAGAATGCCAATCTATCATGTGTGGTCCATAACTTGTACAGTAATCCTTTAAGCAATTTATCTTGAGCTTGTTTCTTGTTTGCTGTTCATTTTTTACTTTGATCATGTCTTCCCCATGAAACAAGTAGATAGTTATCAGGCAGCAGGTCTTTTTTGGATAAGAAACATTTCTACAAGTGGGGTATCACAGAGATTGCTACTTTCAGCATGTTACTTGTTAATTTTATAAAGCTGAATATAAATTATAATTAGAACTGCTTTTGACTGGCATTCCGGTAATGTATTTAAAAAGTAATTTATTTTGTCATGCCTCACAACCTTTGTGTTTCCATCTAGATATTAAGTAAGTTGTCATGTAGCCAATGCATTGAAATACTTTTTTCTTCTACACTTAATTTTGTCTTGATTGAACTCTTGTAATGATGGTTTAGGCACCCAGGGCAGCATATTTAAAGTTCCAGTTGTTGTGGTTTTCAGCATAGCTCCCTCCCATTCTAGTTGGCCACACCCTTTCCCATTGGCCCCACCCATTCAGCTGTCTCCTGCTGCCCCCCTTCAATTTGAAGTCACCAGCCGCCACTGACACACTCTGGCTAGGCTTATAAATGCCCTAGGGCAGATAGCCTAGTATGAACCTATGAACCTATGAAATTATGCAGATTTGGAAAGCTGTATTGGGTATCTAGGATGCAGTTTAAGGAGGAAAAGCAGCACTTTCTGGACATATAGGCAGCCTTGAGTTGGTACTCTGAATGTAGTAACTTGTTTTTATTTAATTCTTAGAATATGGACCCTTGAATAAGAATTCATATCACAAAAGGCTAGCAATATGAATGTGTGTACCTGTATATGTATATTGTATAGAGATTATGCTGAGAATAAGCTATCCCATGATATCAAATCAACTGGTTCCTGAGGCTGTACAAGCATGTCACTACCTATTGTGTTGGTTCCTGTGTAATCTGTATGATGACCTAATTTGGTAAGTATAGCACTCCCATGCCTTCACATGTATATCCCCCCTCTGTAATAGGGTTTGTGGGACTGTGTCATAGGTGTTTCCCAAGGTGTTTCCATATTGCCTTGTATCACGTGTTCAGAAGATTAGATGAACTGCAGATTCTTGTGAATTTCAGCCACGCCAAAAACAGTGCTCTGGTACAGGCAATCTGGACTCATAAGCAATGCCTGTTGGAGAGAGGGAATGCTGACCAGCTTTCATGATACCAGCTGTGGCAGACAGTGGTCCTTGACAAAAATGCCATTTGGTGTCCTCAGTCTCATGTTACAGCAGTGTAGTAAGCATGCTACAGTCATGTTATACTGTGCCAAGGGCAAGTTCTGTTGCATAGCAGCTGAGAAATCATTCACAGGGAACATGTAGGAACAGCAGGCTAATAGAGTCAGAGAATTATTAGTTGTCCTTGCATGGAGATAGAATATGGGGATCATCCCTGGAGGAGTAGTCACTGGCATCATAATGGATCTACCCCCAGACATTTCAGTGGGTGATGCAGTAGGTTTGTACCACATTCAGCATGTTTATGTATGGCAGCACTGGACATATATAGAGTGCAGGCTAACCACAGCATATGTTTATTATGGTTTACTATCATTTTATTGAAGTGGACTTGGTCGATTCCACTTTGCGTAAAGTCCAAAACTCAAACATTTTAACTCATTACATCTGAGTGACGCCTCCAGGTGCATCTACAGTTAACTCTTACTGATGCCTTTAGGCATCAAATATTGCTTGTTCATATTTGCATCAATAATTCCTAAATCATGCTATATACAAGGTTTTAAAATATTTTATCTTGCAACATACACAATGGCAAACTCAACTGCATTAATATTTGACCTCTGTCTAGTGCAATGAAAGATATGTTAACTGTTGTTTTCATAATACTAATTTACATAGATTTAATTTTCACATTTTTCTAAATATCTCAAAAACCAAGTCAGTTAGATGAATAAAATGCTGCTGACAGTATGTGTGTAACTTGAGAGGTTACTGAGATATTGAAAGTTGTTTACAACATATTACAAGCATAATATTTACTGTGTTTACTGTGTATTATAAAATTTAGTTTAAGATCTAGAACCTAAAGAATACTACCACTATAAAAATAGTTTGTGCTAAAGGGTTTGCCATTTATACTTCTTTCATAACCCCTATGGTTCTAGAGATATGAACATTTGTTTCAAATGTGAGGACATAATTTGATTCTGTCAAAGGCTTAGACTCTGGCTATTAGAAGTTACAGTGCAAACTTCCTGAGCTCTACTGGAGTGAGTGAGTTAACTCTGATATTGCCGAAGTTCAATTCTCGCCCTATCTCAACCCATATTAATGCTTGTTCCTAGGTTGAATTTGGAATGTATTTTGGCAATATCAGAATTTGACAATGTGGCTTTTCACAGATGTGAGTCAGTGATACGATCATTCATCTGAGTCCACTTCAGTAAAATGATAGTAAACTGTTTACTATGTTTTTTACAGGAACATGCGGCATCCCATCATGTCAAGATGGCTACAGAGGTGGGTTGGGATGCTGTAGTACATCTTGCATGGACACCCTTAGCATGCATGCCAGAGTTACACAGTCTTAGCACAGGCAATCACATTCACTCTGGTGAGTCTTTTGTTTTGTATTTGTAGGGCAGAGCACTGCCATGATGGTGCTTCTAAGGGCTGCGGCAAGACAACAGGCTGATGTTGGCATCTGTGCAGAGGTTGACAGTGATGATGAGGCATAGATGCCCAATTCACAGTCTGATGACTCAGCGACACTGTTTATTTCCATCATGGGTAGTCTTCCACCCATAGTATAGAATGAAGATGTGCCCTCTCAGATGAAACTGAGGCTGTATTATCTGAGCATTCACGGTCTCCAGTGGAGGAGTCCCTTTTGTTGTCAGCATCAGTGATGCTCATCCTGGAGCTATCGTGGTAGATGTGTTCACCTGGCCAAAGCTTTTGACCACAATTCCCCACTCAGGCATAGTAGAAAAGCTAAATTAACTGGGAATAAACTCCTATGTCATCTGCTGGTTTTCCATCTGGCTCACAGGACACAGATAATTAAAATAAGGGGAAGTTACGTGACGGCTCTTTGTGAAAGTAACTTCCCCTTATTTTAATTATCCCCCAGGGTTTTGTGCTGGGATGTCTCCTTCTTGGCGTCTACTTTTCTGAAGTAAAAGCCAGTACCAAAGAGCTCTGACTATGTTTGCAGATGACAGTAAGCTAGTAGAATCCCCAAATAACTTAACCATCCTGCAGGTAGGTTTGTCTCCAAGAAATATCTAGTGTCAAAATCATGGTCTGAAACTAAATGCCAATAAGTGCATTATTGTATCCTTTGAGAAGTTCTCTACCCCAGGGAACTAACACATTGATAATACTCCAAGAGTTGACTCAGTCATTCAGGATTTGGGAACTTATTTGAACAGTGACCAATATGTGTCTATTGTTGTAAGAAAGTCCTTCTATATTGCACAGCTTATAAAAAAGGGATTGTGACTAGATCTAGGGATGTCATTGTCCCCCTTTACTCAGTCCTCGTTAGGCATATATCTGTCCAGACTCATGCAACAACTGAAACACCCACATAGATACCTTACTAAAAGGATACAAGACCTAAACAACATGTCTTACATGGACCAACTCAAAGCCCTGTCACTATACTTGGTATTATGCAGACTGGTAAGAGGTAACCTGTGTCTGGTATACAACGCATCCTCTGACCTATTACTGATGGATTTACTGCACATCAGCAAGCCAAATAATATCAGAAATACTCACATTAAGGATCTAAAACTCTTCTGCAGTGCCAATGGTTTGAAGAGACAGGTATATTTCGCAGAGGATACCGCCTCTATGGAACACTCTCCCCAGTTACATAAAACAGAGTTCATCCTTGTAGAGTTTCAAGCACAACTTAGATCTATGAATGGGAAACAGAAAATTTAACCCAGGACTGCCTCCTGTACTTATAATGGACAGAGGCTGCTTTATCCCATACATGGGCTTCCCACAAATTGTTTATGGCATGATCCCAGTTATTCTTATTAGGGGTAATATATAATGATTAACCATGGGATGAGTAAGACAAATGGGATAAGTTATTTTGAGCAAAAAAAGGAAAATTGGCTAGGCTTAAAATGCCCATAAGGTCAGCTAGCCTAGTACTTACCTATGAATCCGTTTGATGTAGGTATACCCACAATTACATAGCCTTGCAGGGGTGCCCAGCAATATTGTGTGTTACATTTGGACCCATCATGTGGGCAGAACTCACAAGCAATCTGCACTGACATACATGCACAATCTGCTGAAGTCCAGTCTAACACATTCCTGATTGCTGTGATGCATGACATTTGTGAAATTGCCACCCACCTTATTCAGCAACTTCATGAGGGTACAGAATCCAGGGACAAAGTACTTACGTGCTTTAGGTCTCTGGTGGTTCATAGGAGGTTACTAGGCTAGCAGATCTAGAGCCTTTACATACCTAGCCATGTTAATCCCAAGTATCCCAATTTGTTCTTTTTGGGTAGTTCACAGAATGAATTTATAAGCATAATAGTGGGTAGCAATTTTTTCTCTACCTCCATTCAGAGGATTTACAGTAAGAGCACCACTGTCGTCACTGGCAGTGTTATCCATGGTTAAGGTAGGATGCATTTCATGGTGGGCACGTAGGGGGCCTTCACATGGTGCACAGTCCTTGCCTGTGCCTGGAAACATATGACATTCTGCCACCTCTCAATGTAGGCCTGCACAACTCCCAGCCTCCATTGTCAAGACACCTCATAATTGGACTCCATCCAGAAAAGGGTCCCACAATCACATATCATTCCTGCCTGGGGCATTCCAAATCCTAGTGCAGCAAGCCAGTGAAGCTGCCCCAGGTCATGCTCATGTAATGGCACTCCATCCCATTACAGAAGGAAACTATCCATGATGCAGTGCACCTATGCCCTCAAGACCCCTATCTCTGCCTCCTGTTACATGATCTTCCCACCCAGTGTATGTAGGCAACCATGTAGCATGGCATTTATTGCCATCCTTAAGCATAAGTGAACTTGGCTGTCACTTAGGATGAAACTAAACTTGGATGGGGTGCCTTTCCAGCTTTTTTTTTTTTTTTTTGCTTGCTTGAGCACTTTGTTGTCTAAATAGCAGTGGGTAAGACTAAGCAGAATGTCCATTATCTTTGAACAGGTGAGGGTAGTGGCTGCAGTAAGAAAAAAACAGCACTTGGGAATCTTCAACTGGTGGTACTATGAGTAGTCTGCAAGAAATAACTGAGGTCAGGGTGCAGCTAACATTGAATTGTTTTGTTTGTAGTAGTATGTTTTTGTAAAAGCCAGGCAAGTAATCAGTTATGGGCAGTGGATTTTGCAGGACTAATATATACTTATTTAAACTGGGCAGGCTTATCTTATATCCTTATATCCTGACTGGCTGCTGCCTATGAAATAGAGTTGAAATAATTTCATGTTAATTTTATTTTGTTAAATTCAGACATCTGAAGTGTAGAAAAGTGCCCCTAATTGGTGTGTATAGGGATTGTTTGAGAATGAAAGTGACTGTCTGTGGCCTGCTCTTGTTTTCTAAAGTTAAACAGTCATTATTCTAGCTTTGCAAGACCAGTGTATATTTGTGTAAAGTAAGTTGGAATGGCTATTGTCTGTTTGTGTGAAACAGATCTGCATTGAATTACTATGGAGATTATTTTTACTACATTCAGACATCTAAGGAATACACTGTTAGAAAAGTGATAAAGTTACTGGGTAGCAGAGCTGGGTGTGTTTTATTTATTTATTATTTGCTTACGTTAGACAGTCATAATTCTGGTTTTGCAGGACTAATGTGCATTTGTGAAGCAAGCTGAAATACTTTACTGTGGCTACTGATGTCCTTCCGCCAGACGTCAGCCCCTTCTTTTCCGGAAATGGCCTTCTCTCCTTCTACCCCTTTGAATATGCCTGCAGAGGATATCTCTTCTTATGAGGGATGAATCTCTGGCCTACTCTACTCAAATTGCTTCTCATCTGGGTTATGCCTCCCCAGAGGAGGAATCTAAAGGTATGGATTCCCTGAGGAGAATATTTCATTTGGAGAGACCATTTTGAAGATGAAGGACTTCTTTAAGTGGGAGTGCTGCCAGGATTCTGAGATACTACAGATGGAATCCCCTAATCATTCAGCCATAACTGCAGTCCTGCCGGCCTTCTTGGATGCCTTCACTGCAGCTTCTGAGTGCCAACTCCCAGCAACCAGCTCCCAAGCACCCTGACAGGGTTTACAAGGTGCATGAGGATGCCAAGTTCCATTTTAAGACACCCTCGACTGACCCTGCTACTATATCAGTGGCAGCAGATAAAGCTTACAAACTTTTACCCTCCACCTCCCTGCTTTGCTCTAATAAGGAGAGCAAGGTTATGGAAAGTCTGGGGAAAAAGTGTATACTTCTGCAACCATGGCCTTTAGAGCAATGAATTATCAGACACATATGGCCAAATATTCCTGGCTCCAATGGGGGATGCAGTGAAACTCCTGTCAGAGCTTCCAGATTCTTACAACAAAGCCAAGCTTTCCAGCATTCTTAATTCCTTCTCCCAGGTTACTAGGCACGCCATCAAATGTAGTTATGATGCAGTGGAGGCTTCTTCTAGGGCTGCAGCTCCAGGATCAGTCCTGAGAAGGTATTCATGGCTTAGACTAGAACCCTTACTGGATGATACCAAAGTTAAGCTCATGGATGCCCCTCTGGATAACAAAGCCTTATTTGGCACTCCAGCTGCAGAGCTATTTAAGGAACCCCAGGACTTAAAACACATTTTGTCTTCCATGTACCCCTCTTCCAGAGAAACTACCCTGCCAGGTCCACCTTTGTTAGGAAGGCAACTAAATCTCTCCCACCCAAAGGTAAGAGGGATGCTATTAGACAGGCTCCTTTTACATCTGCTTCTTCCACACCCTCTCAGAAACAGCCTTTTCAGGCCAAACCTGGTGGCCTGTGACTACCAGGCCCCAGATCCATCTACTGCCTTTCTCTTTGCGTCCCAGCTTGGAAACAGATAACCCTCCTAGGTCCTCTCCATCATTGACCAAGGTTAATTCAGGGTATGGGAAACCCATCCTACCTTCAAGGGAATCCCACAACCCCCACAGGAACAATTGGAATTCTTTCCACTAGTCCTCTCCTCTCTTCTTTCTCAGGACACTATCCAGGAGGTGCCACCCAACCAAAGGGGAAACAGATTTTACTCCAGGATGTTTCTGAGCCCAAGAAAGGATGGCCATTGGCAGCCCATCCTAGACCTTTCCCATTTAAACACCTTTCTAAAAGTTCCCACTTTTTGCATGCTGACTCTACCTAATGTACTCATGCCTATTCTTCCCCAGGCCTTCATGGTCTCATTGGACATAAAAGATGCCTATCTTCACATCCTCATTCACCAGTGTTTCATGAGATTGTTTTCACTTTTCTGTGGTTTTCTCTCATTTTCAGTTTTGTGCTTTACCCTTTATTCTATCTATAGCACTGAGGGTATTTACAAAATGTTTAGTCCCTGTTATAGCCCACTGCAGACTGCAGGGCATATAGATATTTCCATATTTGGATGACCTGCTCCTCCAGGCCCCATCTCCAGAAATATCCCTGGACAATATTTCCTATGTAATGTCCCTTATGAGAGGGCTAGAGTTTACCATCAACCTCCAAATGTCTTCCCTGATCCCCTCCCAGGATCATGTATTCCTGGGGTGCAGGATTTTGACAGGTGCATTGATAGCTTGTTTACCACCAGAAAAGATCCTGTTTGTCTCCTCCTATTTACAAGACCTAATACCGCTGGAATCCCTACTTGCCAGGGAGTTCCTGCACCTTCTGGGGTTCATGGCATCAACTATTTCAATGCTTCCCTTTGCCAGACTACGCATGAACAAATTTCAATGGTTCCTGAGAACATTTTGGAAGCAACACTCTCACCCTCTGGAATTTGTTGTCCCCTTCCTACCCTGTTTGACAAAGGAGTTGGAGTGGTGGATTTTCCAGGTCTCCAGAAATTCAGGCCTGCCCCTTCAACCACTTCTGCCCACCCGGGATCTGTACATGGATGCATCAGACACAGGATGGGGTGCAACTCTGGAAAACTGGAAGGTCAGAGATGTGTGGTCCGCTCCTCAGACAAAATAACACATCGACATAAAGGAAATGAGAGCTTTGATCTTTGCCCTCAATATCTTCAAGCCCAGGATTTCACCAGGGGTTCTAAGGTGGGTCACAGACAATACCACAGTCCTATAGGACATCAACAAGCAGGGAGGGACAAAGTCCTGTATTCTCTGCAGACTGGCATTATACACCTGGGAGATAGCCCAGCAGATTCAGGTTTCCCTTCTAGCTGTCATTCTCTCAGCTCTGAATGTGATGTCAGAATCTCTAAGCAGGTTCATGACTCAATCCCATAAATGGATGTTGAACAGGGATGTGTTTCTGGACCTTGTCCATCAATGGGGTATCCCTCAAATAGATCTTTTTGCCTCCCCCATGAACAGACAACTTCCCAAGTGTTGTACCAGGATTACACATCCTGGGGCATGGAAGGTGGCTGCACTATCTTTTCCGTGGAAAGGGATGTTTCTATATACATTCACCCCTTCCCACTCAATCAGAAGGTTCTGCTGAAAATTTAGTGGGAACAACCAAATATCTTGCTGGTGACTTCCCTTTGGCCAAGACAGCATTGGTTCCCCCTTCTACTATATTTAGCCAAGAGCAATCACCACAAGTTACCCCACAGGATGGACCTACTCACACAGGACAAGGGAACTCCTGTACATTCACAAATGCTGACCCTAAACTTGACTCTGTGGATGATAGGGCTTTAATTCTGTTTAGACACCTTTACACTGAGGATGTGCTACAAGTTGTGCAGGATGCCAGACAACCCACTACTAGGAAATCTTATGTCTCCAGATGGAAGAGCTTTTCCTTCTGGTGTCTTAAAAAAGCACTTGCAACCACTGTCTGTAGAGGTGCCAGTGGTTTTGTCTTATCTGTGTGAATTAATGAAGAGTGGCTTGTCATATTCCTCTGTCAAGGCACATCTGTCTGCCATCTCAGCATGTCTACCTATGTCTTCTCCCTTGGCTTCCAGGTTGGAAATCAAATTGTTCCTAAAAACATCCTTCACATTAGACCACCAAGGAAACCAGTGCCTCCTCCTGGAAAACTTACCCTAGCCCCATTTGAACCAGCAATGTCATCCTCCCTGCAACACTGCACATGAAAAATGGTTTTCCTAGTGACTATTACTCTGCCAGAAGGGTTTCTGAGCTGCTGGCCCTTATGGCCTCTTCTCCCTTCACTGTCTTTCATAGGGACAGGATTTCTCTTTGGACTAACCTATCCTTCATGCCCAAGGTGGTTAATGAGTTATCCCAGAATCAGGCTATAAATCTTCCTACCATCTTCCCATTTCACCAGTCCTTCAGTGAGAGGATTCTCCACACCTTGGATGTTCGTAGACAATTCAAATACTACTTGTGCAAAACTAAGCCCATCCATAAGTCTGACAGCGTGTTTGTCTATTATCACTCAAGGGCCCTGGGCCAACCTGTTTCCAAGCAAACTATTTCCTCACGGATTTCTAAAACCTTTTATTTCTACTACTCAGTCAATAGAAAGGATCTGTCATCTCCTGGAAGGGCATACTCTACTAAGGCAGTGTCCTCTTCTGGGGCTTTCTTTAAAGGATTGGATACAGCCACTATCCTGGAGGCAGCTACCTGGTCATCTGTTCATACCTTCACTGAACACTATAAACTGGATGTCATTTCCAGGTCCAGAGTGGGGTTTGCCAGATCTATTCTCCATGGCTTTGTGGAAAATCTTTCTGCTCCTCCTCCCAATTCTTCCTCTGCTTGAGCTTTGGCATTCTCCCTCATATTATGAATACTGTAATATATGAATAGAAGGACATAGAACAGTTGTGTAAAATCTTACCATAACCATAGATGTCCTTATGTTATATATGCTGCAGTATTGGTCCCCCCCCCCCCACCTTCCCCCTGATGCTTGCCTGGTTCCATGTTTCTCACTTTATCAGGCTAGTGTTTTGTGACATTCAGTTCTGAGGTAGGTACGTACTGATGTCCACTTTATACCCAACATCTCTTTATGGCCGATGTACACTGAGTGATATGCACCATTCCACATACTTTGCAGTAGCATTTATTCTTTGGTATACTGGCCGGATGTGCGAGTTAACTGGAGGCGGACTCCCTCATGTTATGAATACTGCAGCATATAGAAGAGAAGGACATCTATGGTTATGGTAAGATTTTACACAACTGTTCTTGTGTTTGTTGTGTGAAAATGACCCTCCTGTCATGATTACATTACATAGTAATTAATCTGGCTTTGCAAGACTGATGTGTATTTATGTGAAGAAAGTTGGAATACTTTGATGTGGCCATTTTTTTATTTTATTTTATTTTGTTTGTATTTGTTTTAACAATCAGACACCTGAAGTATAGCTGGTGGCTACAGATGTCATTTCTGCATAAAACTGATTTAACCCTGCTATTATCACAGTTAAATGTTCACTGAACTACCCTGGTAGAAGTAGTGTCACATTATATATTGTATTTGCTAAATTCAGTGTCAAATAATTTGTTTTTATGGCTTATGCATATGTGTGCATGGAGAAGGGGTGGTGTTCAGTATATCTAAGAGTAACAAGTTAACATTTCACTTTCCATTACAGTTAGACATCAGCAATGTACAGAGTAAGTGTCTGTATGTGATGGTCTGGGTGGAAGCAACTGATTATTGCCACAATGGTGAAGTGAGTAACATTGCTGTCTCATATCTCTTGATTCTGATCATTCTGTGTAGTCCACTTATCTTCTCTCTTTCTTTGTGTTTTATCCAAGTGCTCTGGCTTCCTAAACAACCCAAACACATGCTTGTAGGTAAGTGTGTGTGTGTGTGTGTGTGTGTGTGTGTGTGTGTGTGTGTGTGTGTGTGTGTGTACGCGCATGACTGCGTTGTGCACATGTGATAGACCTGGATTATCAAGGGCATTGCCAGTATGTCTGTCCATGCATGAAAACATTATGGAAAAATAAAACACAAGTAATTTCCATTAAAATAAGCTTAAAATGCATTGCAGAATATCTAGACCATCAGAGCTTCAGAGGACCAGACATCCCTGATATATTCCCTTGTAATCACATAATGGCCTAGATGGATGCTTAATCTCCTGTCTTTGATCCTCACAAATGTCAGCACTAAGCTGCACTGAGGTCCTTCTCCCTAAAATGAGATGTCAGCTCAGTAGGTTTGATGGGGGTTAAACTGGTAGGAAGCAGCAGGGAGTGCACGGCTGTCAGGTAACCTGAGAAAATGATTACAAAAATCCTGCTATCTACTGATGATGTTTCCTTCTATATATACCATAGAAAAATCTAGCCAAGTTAGAGTTTCCACTATGTGATTCCTTGAATGCAAGAAGTGTAAGGAATCACACAGTGGAAACTCTAACAACTAGATTTTTCTTTTAGTTTTTCTGATTGGTTTGTCTGTGTGACCTTTTTATTTATTGTTTTAGTTTGTTAGTTCGAATATTTTGCAGATAGTCTAATGACTATGGACAATAGCTGGGCATGACAACCCTGTGTTTCTAAAAGTTAGCCAAACATTCCACTTATGCTGTGCTGATGAAGGCATAAAAAGACTGAAACATGTATGTCCACAGCTAGTGGGGTTTGGCTTTATTGACTGAATTTGTCCACAACAGCTATAAAAAGAAAAAAAGTCATGGTCATTCAGAACTGCTGTGCAGCTGAAATACCTGATGTCCTTAAAGGGCCATTTGCATATATCACATGTGCCTCTAACACAAGAGGTTTAAGAAATCACACGGTGGAAACTCTAGCTTGGCTACATTTTTTTTTACGTTTTACTGATTGGTTTGTCTGTGTGATCTTTTTACTCATTGTTTTAGTTTGTTATTTGGGATATTTTTCAGACACCTTTAAGGTTATGGACATCAGCTGGGCATGACAACCCTGTGAGTCTAAACGTTAGTCAAGCATTCTACTTGTGCTGTGCTGATGAAGCCATAAAAAGGTTGAAACATGCATGCCCGTAACTAGTGGGATTTGGCTTTATTGGCCTGAATTGGTCCATAACAGCCTTAAAAAGAAAAAAAAGACATGGGAATTCAGAACTGCCATGTAGCTAAAACACCTGATGTCCTTAAAGGGCCATTTGCATATATCCCATGTTCCTCTAATATATTTTCTTTTAGTTTTTACTGATTAGTTTGTCTGTGTGACTTTTTTACTTACTGTTTTAGTTTCTGTATATACCATAGTTCACAAATATCTCTGAGGCTGGAGTTGCTGCTTTTCCACCATACTTGCTTTCTTTTAGTCCATCTCATAATACAAGTCCAATGCAATTTCATCAGTTATTATTGTTACCAGTTCTCCTATTATTTTCACCTTCAGCAGTTTACTGCTCAAATCTGTTCTTGTCTTGCAAGAGAGTTTGCAGTTGTTTGAACAGAAACGGAGGTGGTTCTGCCTATCACCTCTGGCAAATCCCATTCTTATTTTGTCCACATTCGTGTGTGTATTTGATCCAATTGTTTGTGTTTGTGTCATCTACAGAAGCTTTATTTCTTCACCCTTACTTTCTGCAATGCAATTTTAAAAATTTAAAATGACAATGCCTAGTACTGAAGCCTGCATTATTGCACATTTAGCTTTCCTTTTCAGAGAAACTGAAGTTCTTGTTGTACTCAGATTCCTATAATTTACTTAGTGGCTAATCCAGATGATGGACTTTTTGTTTCAGGGGCAAGCAAAGTACCCACAATACTGGTGATGCAGGTTCCAATACAGATTGTGCACCAGAAGACTCATCAAGAGATGGAAAAAGTGATCAAATTTGCCTTCTTTGAGGGAGGTGAATGTATCCCTAGGTCACCTATGAAGACCAGAAGGTAAATGTCAGAGCTGCATAAGAAAAGGAGGCAATAAATTGCATAGTGATGGATGCAGGCTTAGCAGAAAGCAAGAATCATTCTGCTGGGTAGAAGTCATTGCACATTCACCTCCTGGGGAGATGGGATACAAGTGTAAATTAAGAAAGTGATAACATTCCACAACACACATATGATATTAATGCTCAACACTCTGGCTATTGCCCTAGCAAAATAAGTGAATAGATCAAGAAGGAGGCAGTAGTCAAAAGACCATTGTCTGGATTGTCAGCAGGGCTTGCATATGAATAGACACAAGCCCTTTCAATTCAGTCTGTCACAGTGTGACCCTCTTTAAAAGTATCTCATTTGCTTAGTATCCATTATGTGATACTGTGCCAGTGTTTTAATTCTAGATGAACCATGGTCTACAGTTGCCCCTAAGTTTATTGTTTTCACCACCACATTTTTTTTCCAACAAAGACAGTTAATGGTAAATATAAATCCTTAGTTGCTGAAACAGTTAATAAGACATGGAGCAATTTAGGAATGCATGAGACCCCTATAAAGTATTGGTAGTGAACACATACAAGGATAGAGGCTGTGGTCTGAGTAGATGGGCCAAGCTTTTTCATATCCGACTGAAATATATCTCAACACTTTTACTTGTCAGAAACCTTTTACTCACAAGCTTATTATATTTCAGTGATAAATTGTAAATCTACTTTTAGATATCTTTATAAAAATACATCTTCTATTACCAGTAGAGTGTGCAGTAAATAGAAATGACAGTTTCTGATGACCACTGATCTTTTTATTATCTGTAATATAATATTTCTCAGGCCCCACCTCTGCTGACCTCAGCTCTAAAGCACCCAACTTATTAATGCATCTTTGCTGATTTTTTCTTCCAAGGCTGTGAAAAGCTGGACACCACTTTGTGGCCATCACACTGCTAGAAAGAGGAATTTTATTTAATGCCATGCCCCTGTTCACCAGTTGCCCAAGTGCTGTGTGTGTGCAAATGTCATTGTGAAGGTGAGGCATGCACTTTTACTTCCCATAAAAGGG
This sequence comes from Protopterus annectens, assembly GCF_019279795.1. NCBI lineage: Eukaryota > Metazoa > Chordata > Ceratodontiformes > Protopteridae > Protopterus > Protopterus annectens. The sequence continues at coordinate 1,113,902,089 of NC_056732.1, read as the reverse complement.
CCTTTTTTGCCCATTGTTACTGGCTCATGGTAAGTCTGGCCAACATTCAGTAGGAAGGACTGCCACAACCATCTATGAGTGGTGTTCATAAACACTGTGTGCTCTGTTACAAAAATGTACATGGAAAAAAGCTTGTGTAAAGGTATATCCTGATTCACAGACATAGATAAAGGAAGCATACTTTGAAATAATGTGATTCATGAAGCCAAAACTCATGCACAGTGACGTACATAGAAGTTCACCGTGTCATACGTTTCCAGGCCAACAGTGGCCACCATTAGAAATGTGGATAACTTAAAATGTATTAGAACCCATATTATAGCATCTGAAGCCCCTGGCTATTCAACCATGCAATGATGGCATGCCAGGAGGTACTTTAGGTCATGGAGCTTGTATTCTAATCTCACTAGACAAGACCAGATAACAGATTCCATATGGATGCCCAGATGTTAGACAAACTATGCCATCTGTCTCAGTCTGTAGAAACTGTAAGCAAAAGAGGTGGGTCAAAACTTCTTGAAAGCACAGTTATACCTGATGTGACCGTACTGGCTACAGGTACTTTCCAAAGACCCACAGGGAATATAACAGAGATATTACAGGCATCAGCCAGCCACATTCAGTAAAGGCTTACAGATTTCTTGTTGGTTCATGTGGACCAATATATAAAGGTCCATACCACACAGGAGGAAATAACCTTTGTAGTGCATAGTTTCCACTCAGTCTGCCACCTAATATGCATTCTTGGTGCAGAGGATGGCACAGGTAGCCATATGGAAGCTGGCTATAGATGATGTATCTGCTGAATTCAGTAGACATGTATAACAATTTAACTACTAAGTAGTATATGACTACACAAGTCACTTCATGGATGTGTCAACTTGAAAACCAGGGAAAAGTCACAATATCATTGTCTGTGATTACAGTGGCATTTACCATGTGTTTAAGGCTGGGCACATACCCCATAAATGACTGTTAGATGATGCCGGCTACCCACTGAACCTATAGCTGTTGGTGGCTACATGGTTTCCACAGGTACCCAATCAGGAGGCTGACAGTCAGACCCATTACCATGGACAGAACATTGCTGAATGTGTCTTTGGTGACCCAGAGATGTCATTCTGCTGTCTGGAAAGCTCTGGTGGCACACTTCAGTTCACAACTATGAAGGAGTGCAGTATGTTCACTGTTTGATGCATTTTGCACAATATGATTCTGGAGAACCTTGAAACATAACCTGAGAATGATCATGGTGAGGAGGTTGAGAATGACCTAGTAAACCCCACTCCACCCCACCACAACTGGGTGCAAAGCTACTCTGGCAAAAACAGGTACATCAGATGTTGGATGCCATCACTGCACAGATCTTTGGACTAAGGTAAGATGAGACAGCTAAATTCACTAATATGTGTTTTAGTGCTGGTATATAGCTACATATGTATTATAATAACCATTTACTTAATATAAAGTAACACAGTATTAGCTTATGCACAAGTAACATGATATGCAATACAATGGTGACATTTTAGCAAAAGGTCAAAGTATAGCTATCATCATTTCCCAAGCTAATAGCACGTTGCACAGGTAGCAGCAGGTCCCATGGCACACATAGGTCAGGACCGTATGGTATCCCATATGAAGTATCAATCCACCAACCCTTACCTCAGCCTGTAGCAAGGGTAGATACACCAGCCTGCTTTGCACATTCTGTACCACATACACATGTTGTATTGATGCCACCTGTGCCAGCAATGCATGACCACCCATACTCAAAATGCAATCTGACACATGCATGTGCAGTGCCACATCTCCTGTCATTTGGGAAGAGAGAGGATGCCAAGTTGGTGTTTCCACTGGTGTAAGTGGAGTATGTGTAGCTATTGATGTCTTTGATAGGGTCATAGCTGCTACTCTGGATGCAGGAGGGAATGCTGATGTTATTCTTTTTAGAGGCGTATCACTGAGATGGCTGTACCTGGACAATAGTGGACAGCATCTACACCATTGTACATGATAACTTATTTGAGTCATGTAGTTTATGGTACAGCCTGATTATTTCACTGGTACAATGTATCAACAGCTGTTGGGTGGCAGATAGTAATCTAAGGAGGTTATCATGTCTCTAGTCCAAGTGCACATATGCTGTAAGGTACGATCCACAGCCTACAGTCAAGAAGCTGACCATGACTATGCTTGCAGGCTGGGATGCGATAGCTGTGGATTGCAATCTATGAATGTAGTTATGGCAGCATCCCCGGCTCTTGTTTGTATGGACTGGCACTGTTGTGGAGCTGCCTAAAGAGACTTGTCCATAAGTTGTTGCTGTGTATTTCCATCTCCATCTGTCATCCACTTCAGACAAAGTATCATCACTTCTGCACTATACTGTAGTGCCTTTTCTTTTCAGGCACCACTACCTTGACCTCCAGGTGACAGGCCCCCTGCAGGTATGCCTGCCTTATCCCATTAAGATGTCAAAGGAGTTGTTGTAAGGCAGGCTATTGCCATAACTGTCAGTGCCAGCTCCACATGGACACCAGTCAAAGTATCATCACTAAAATCTTTAGTAACAAGGTTGCCATCCTTGAACATCAGTGTGACATCATCAGCTCATGAAGATGCAGAAGACGCATGTGTGTCCCTGCTGGCATCCTTCCTTACCACATCTAAAAGGTAGTGGGTGCAGTATCTCTAAGAAAATGCATGCATCAGTTATGTCATACATCCACAAAAATGATTTAATTATGATATACAAATAGTGTATGCATAACCAGCTTTATCAATCTTTTAGCCATTAGCGGCACATGGCCATCAGTTGAGGTGGATGCACCCATGTTATGTTCTCTGGAAAGAAAATAAAATATCATATATTTCAGTAGTATATAGCATGGCCAATAAGTGAGTGGCAGCAAAAGGCACCATATCATAGCACATTTGCATAACTAATCTCTAACACCACAGGCCCTAACTCCAACCTAAAGGTGATACCTGTTAGGGATACTTCTGGGACTAATACTAGCAACACTTTTTCATCCTCCATTGGCAGTGTGTTCCATTTGGGAAGGTGGCAGTGTGTTCAAGGGTACCCAAAGCACAGTTGCCATCTTTCTCTTTTTTTCCCGCCACTACAACAAATCACATACAAGTGACATTCAAATAACTGCTTTAAGGGACACTGTTGAGTATGATATAATGCACACACCATTGTATTGACAAAGTGGAACTAGATTTATAGGATGATACTTAACTGTCAAATGTGGCAAGCTACAGCAAACTATCCCCATCACTCCACAGTATTGCTGTCCATATGGACAGTTCAGTGCAGATGCATACCAAAATGAAAATGAGACTTAAATACAATATGGTGTACATGCATATGCAATGAGCTTTAAGGTGTGAACAATTTCATGAATTGCAACACCTGCACAGTATGTACAAGAAACATACACAGAGCACTTAAAGGAGTGCAGAGACAGCAGTATAAAATCATCATTCATTAGGTAGCCTATCTACCACAAGAGGAGTGGTTCCTGGCCCAGAAACTGTAGCTATTGGCCTTTTGGGCAGTTTTTCCCATCTCTTTCAACTTTCTGGTTTAAAAGCTGCACTTGCGCTTGTTTCCCACCTTTGCTGTAACTAGCCTAGTCCAGATACAGAGTTGCTGTATCCAGGACTGTTGGTAAGATTCTGAACCCCGCAAGCCTTTCTGTGTTGGAGGAAAGCCTTCTAGCTTATCAGTGGGAGCGGTAAGCACTAGATAGCCTGTCTACCACAAGAGGAGTGGTTCTTGGCCCAGAAATTGTAGTTTATTGACCATTTGGACAGTTTGTCCATCTATTTTAACTTTCTGGTTTAAAAGACCATATCTGCGCTTGTTTCCCATCTTTCCTGTAACTAACCTACTGGGAAGCACTAGAAAGTCTTAAACTGATACAAGCCTTCCAGCTTAGAAGAGAGACTTTGGAGTGATTAGGTATCAGTTTTCTGTACTTTCTTGCTGTGCTTAACTGTTTTCTGCCTAAACGCTGATTTTCCAGCATTTATTGTGATTCAAAAACTTTTTTTTTCACATATAAGCACTAGGTAGCCTGTCTACCACAAGAGGAGTGGTTCTTGGCCCAGAAATTGTAGTTTATTGACCATTTGGACAGTTTGTCCATCTCTTTTAACTTTCTGGTTTAAAAGACCATATCTGCGCTTGTTTCCCATCTTTCCTGTAACTAACCTACTGGGAAGCAATAGAAAGCCTTAAACTGATACAAGCTTTCCAGCTTAGAAGAGAGACTTTGGAGTGATTAGGTATCAGTTTTCTGTACTTTCTTGCTGTGCTTAACTGTTTTCTGACTAAACGCTGATTTTCCAGCATTTATTGTGATTCAAAAGCTTGTTTTTTTTCACATATTGTACTTATTTGACTGCCTGCACTTTTAAAAAGTCATTTTTGTTTAAATAATTTGTTTAACTGTTGTAGGCTACACCATACCTCTCAACCTGGAAACATCAAAAATATGGGCAAGGCCCATGAAAAACAGGTACAAATCTGTATGCTGATTAACATCTAATTTGCATACATAGCTGCATAGCCCCAGCCACTCCAATGGAATTGTGGGGTACCAGTTTTCAAACGCAAACTGAAGAACAAACAATCAAAATATGGTACCAGAGTCCCCCTGCAGCCATCCCAATGTCCCATTACCTGGCTATTTCGCCCCATTCACCATAAACACTGATGTGTGCATACTGCATTACTTCTACAATGATTTGGATTTTATTTTTACATTTTACAGCACAACAATGCAGAAACACTAATAGACATCTGGTAAACAAAGCAATAATGTCTTACAATGAAAACAGGCTTGGCATTAAAACTTCTTTGCCCTTGAAACTTGTATTAATTGAAACAGCATTGAAACTCACACCACATCCAAAAAAAATGCATCTGGTCAGTGGTGGATAAAGATTACCTTTGGGCTGTTTTCAAATCATTGTCCCCTTGCACACAAAACAAGAAACATACATGTGTTTTTTCTTTGATACACCTTCCTGACTTTATTAAATTATATTCCTTGTATAATACAGGTTGTATTATACAACACATTTGTTAGAGTGCATTTTAAATTTATTGTTTGAACATTTTTCCAGTAGGCTATACTGTAGGCAATGAAGCAAAACGCATGAATCAATAATGACAAAACTGCCCAATTCAGAACATTTCCATCATAAAAGTCTACTTCCATACCCACACTATAAATAAAATGACAGTGGTGTAAGCCATAGGCATCTTGCAAAGCGTTTCACACTTATTTTCAATTTCATTTTTTTTGGGGGGGGGCAAAAGGTCAAAAAAACAGGGACACATTTTAATCATTGCTTGTATAATTTTGTAAATTTGCTAGAATACAATGTGTTACCACCATGCATTTCACTGGCAGGTTTTGAACCCAGGACAGGACCCTATGCACTACAGTCAGAACATACCACTATATCAAATCAGCAGCTTCCTGAAAAGTAAGAAGACTGAAACTTAATGGCTATCATTTAGTGAATTCATTTCTCACTTCTTACCATAGCTCTCAACTCTTAGCACAAAAAAACTGGACAATTATTGTATATTCAACTGATTCATCACACTTTGTATGTATGTATGTTACTTTCTGTGTCTCTTGTGAAAGTTTTCTCCCTGGATCTCCGCTAAAAAGGAGTTTTCCACCCATTTGAACTTTTTCAGTCAATAAAGCAATAAATGAATAAACAAACAATACTACATTCACTATGCCAGAAATTGAGAATAGAAACCAGAATAATGCTCAATCAATTAAAATTCAAACTTTGTTTAATATATTAAGATACACACAAGATAAAAATTATCCTGCTTTATAATTCATTTTGGAAAATATGTGGTAAAAAAGGTCAGTTTTTAAGACTGGAAAAAATAGCAGCAAGTTTCTTGAAAAAATGTTTGCTGTTAAGGAGTATGAGAAAATATGGTGGGAGGATGACATAATGGTTAAGGTGTTTACCTTAAAGACACAATGTGCAGGGTTTGATTCTCACATGGGGTAATTGGCTAGGCTTCAAATGGTCCAAAAGGGCAGTTAACCTAGTACTAACCTATGAACATTTGCTGTTGGTTTTCCCGCCTTTGCTGAACTAGATTAGTCCAGATTTCAGGTTTTGCTGAATTCCGGACTGTGGTACAGTTTCCTGTGTTGCCCATATCCTTACTTGGATAGGAGGAAGCTTCTCTGTTCACCATTGAGAGTGGGAAGCTTTGAGCAGCCTATCTGTCCCTGGAGGAGTGGTCTCAGCCCTGAAACTAGTAGCGTATTGGCCGTTTTGGGTCAATTTCTATCTCTTTCAGTTTCCCTGCTTTAAAACCCGCATTTGAGTGGTTTGCGCCAGTATACAACTCCGCACAGCTCCTCGTGGTGTCCTGCAGAGTGATACAAGCAACAGAGAGATCCAAGAGAGACTTTTCCAGATTTAAGTATTTTTCTCTGTTTTTTGCTCCGACTGCCTTTTCCCGCCTAAAAAGCGAATTTCTAACTGATCTGTGTTCAAAAAGTTTAAATTGCATTTGCCTTCTGCTTTTTACAGTTTTTGCACTTGTTTTTATATCAATTTAAGTAGTTTTTGTACTGTATAACTGTTGTAGGCTACACACTAAAGTGCGCTAGCCTGTTTATAGCATTTACAGTGTTTTCTGTGTGTTTTTCTGCTGTTTCCTGAAAAAACAAACAAAAAAATATTCTCTTTTCCCGCCTTTGCTGAACTAGATTAGTCCAGATTTCAGGTTTTGCTGAATTCCGGACTGGGTATAGTTTCCTGTGTTGCCCATATCCTTACTTGGATAGGAGGAAGCTTCTCTGTTCACCAGTGAGAGTGGGGAGCTTTGAGCAGCCTATCTGTCCCTGGAGGAGTGGCCTCAGCCCTGAAACTAGTAGTTTATTGGTCGTTTTGGGTCAATTCTTATCTCTTTCAGTTTCCCTGCTTTAAAACCCGCATTTGCACGGTTTTGCGCCAGTATACAACTCCGCACAGCTCTTCGTGGTGTCCTGCAGAGTGATACAGGCAACAGAGAGAACCAAGAGAGACTTTTCCAGATTTAAGTATTTTTTCTCTTTTTTTTTGCTCCGACTGTCTTTTCCCACCTAAAAAGCGAATTTCTAACTGATCTGTGCTTCAAAAAGTTTAAATTGCATTTGCCTTCTGCTATTTACAGTTTTGAACTTGTTTTATATTAATTTAAGTCATTTTTGTATTGTAGAACTGTTGTAGGCTACACACTAAAGTGCGCTAGCCTGTTTATAGCATTTACAGTGTTTTCTGTGTGTTTTTCTGCTGTTTCCTGGAAAAAAAATTCTCTTTTCCCGCCTTTGCTGAACTAGATTAGTCCAGATTTCAGGTTTTGCTGAATTCCGGACTGTGGTATAGTTTCCTGTGTTGCCCATATCCTTACTTGGATAGGAGGAAGCTTCTCTGTTCACCAGTGAGAGTGGGGAGCTTTGAGCAGCCTATTTGTCCCTGGAGTAGTGGTCTCAGCCCTGAAACTAGTAGCTTATTGGCCGCTCTGGGTCAATTCCTATCTCTTTCAGTTTCATTGCTTTAGAACCCGCATTTGTGCGGTTTTGCACGATTTTGCGCATAGCGCAGCATCAGGCAGCGCCGCTTAAATGGGTTTAAACTATTCCCGGCTCCACAAAGTCTGCTCTTCACTTTTTCCCTTAGAACTGTTCTAAATCTCAAAGTAAGCACTCTATTTTCATTCTAAAGCCCTGCAGTTGCTCGTATAAGTAATCCTATATGTAAGCACTAATAAACTAAAGCACTACACCCTCTTATACTCCCTTTAAGTACTTGGCTCCCTATTGGTCCTTTTTGATCTGTCAAAAAGTAGTTCCTTATACTATTCTGGCATGTCTAAAAGTCAGTTTTGGGTTTACTCTCCAGTCCAGCTGGTGAATATGGGAATCTTGAGGCAATGTTACAACTGCCTTATGTACACAGACCACCCTCTCCTCCTCCCAACAAGCTCAAATATATGTGAGAGATGCAACTATATAGCCAAACTGGAGGCTGAGCTCTCTCAACCCAATACTGGTGCAGTCAGTCAGGAGGAGAAGGTAACCACACACACCACAAATCCAGTCTCACATAGACCTATCACAACAGAAAACCAAACACATAAACACACAAAAACATACTCGGAGGCTCTAAATAAAAATCTGCTTAAGCAGCAGAGACCTTCAAAGCAGACATCCAAGCAACCACTACCCCACAACAATACCTACGTATCACATAGTTCACAAAGTCAGTGTGCCACACAGTCACAGCCCTTAAGGCTAAACAACACACCTAATACACTTGTAATAGGTGATTCTATTGTCAGACACACTGACGTCCCACTCACCAGGCTGAACAAGGAGAAGGTCACTGTAAGCTGCCTGTCAGGTGCCAGGATCCGCCACATAACACAAGCACTCAGGTCACTCCAAAGCAAGTACAAATATGACTCCGTCATTGTCTATGCTGGTGTGAATGACCTGAGACGTACCTCCCTGGACTACATGAACAGAGACATAGAGGAGCTCTCTGATCATGTAGTCCAGGCCGGTATAATCCTGACCTTGAGTAGCATCTTACCCTCACCAAGAATGATGCCACAGTATAAAGACAAAATGATCAATTTTAACAATTGGCTAAAGTATTGGTGTCATTCAAAGGGGATCCAGTGTCTGTCAGCCTGGGATGACATGCTCGACAAGCCACGTTGCTTTGCTAGGGATGGCTTGCACCTGTCACCCCTGGGCTTTCGAATACTGGCTAAGGCTCTTGCCACCCCCATAGTGCCTTTTTTAGGCAAGGCTCAAAAGACAAACCTCCCTCCATAGACAACACAAAGAAAAAGAAACTAAGGTTAATGCTGCTCAACGCCAGAAGTCTAAACCTCAAGATGCATGCACTCGAGGCTCTCCTTAGTATGGAGAATATCGATATCTGTGCAGTAACAGAAACCTGGTTCAAGGCTCCCGAGTGCACCCCAGCACTACCAGGTTATACCTCATACCATGCTTTTCGGCCCCAAAACTCAGACCGAACCACAAAAGGAGGGGGAGTATCCATATTCATCAAAGATACCCACACCTCCAGGTTAGTGGCACTGCATGAAGCATCGAAGACCATCCATGTGCAACTAACACTGGGCAAAACTGTCTTTCAGTTTGTAGCCTGCTACAGACCACCCTCCCAAACTCAGGAACGCCACTCGGCTTTCCTGAGAACACTGGAGAATATGAAGGTCTCTCCAAACACCATTATATTGGGAGACTTCAACTACCCAAACATAGAATGGGAGCACTACTCAAGCCCCAACACCCTCGCCCAACGGTTCCTAGAATTTATAAACTCAAATGCTATGGAACAACTGGTCACCACTCCCACAAGAGGGGGAAACATATTGGACCTGATCATCACCAACATGGGGACTCTATGTTCTGTACCAGAGGTATACCCCTCATTGGTAAGATCTGACCATAAATTAATCTCACTGGACATCCATATCCCGTCCCCACCCCCAGCTAAGGAAACCACGGTGAAGATCTTCTCAAAAGCAAACTTCACACTTCTCAAAACCGAGGTGGAATCCTTCAAAGCCCCCGGGCCAGTGGAAAATACAGCCCAATCCGCAGAATCCTTTACAAACGCTTTCTATGGACACCTACAGGAATGCATGGATCGTACTATCCCAAATAAAACCAAGACTCATTCCTCCAAAGGAAGGAGACCTGTCTGGTGGACCCCATCCATAAATAAGCTATACAACAGAAGGAGGAAGCTACTACATGATAGAGCAAAAATCCCAAAAAGGGAAGGCATCTCTGATCAGTACTAGCAAGAAACTACGATCCCTCATAAAATCATCTAAGGCCAGCTTCGAAAGAAAAATTGCACAAGATGCTAAAGATAATCACAAGGCCTTCTTTAGTTATGTCAGGAATCTGGGTGGCAACTCCCAGATATGCTCTGAGGTAGTTCAAAATGACAAAAAATACACTGAACCCACAGACATTGCCAACATCCTGGCAGACAGGTTCAGTGCAAACCCCCTTCCCCCCCAAAAGAGCAAATGTCTATCCCAACAGAGTGTAGCCTCCCTGACATCACAGATGCACAGGTGAGACCTTCCCTCTCCAAAGCAAAAAACACAGCATCAATGGGACCGGACGGTGTCCCGGGCTGCGTCTTACACGAACTCCAATAAAAACTGAACCCTCACATAAAGTCACTGTTCAATCTCAGCCTTTCTACAGGATATGTACCCAAGGAATGGCGTACACAGCAACAGTGGTCCCTCTCCATAAAGGTGGTGCCACAATGGACCCCGGAAACTATCGCCCTATAAGCCTGACTAGCCTGGTCTGCAAAGCTATGGAGCGTATCATCATGAAACTCATAAACAAAGACATTGGGAACCTCCAAACACTGGATCCTACCCAATTCGGCTTTGTTAAGGGCAGATCTTGCCTCTTGAACCTGGTCAACTTCTTTGAAACAGTCACCAAGGCCATAGATGAAGGGAAGGTAGTCCACACAGCCTACCTGGATCTTGCAAAAGCATTCGACACAATACCCCACTCGGGCATCATAAATAAGCTCACCAGCTTAAATATCAACCCCTATGTCACAAGATGGGTTGCAAACTGGCTCAGGGATAGAACCCACATGGTCAGAATTGCAGGTGCCATGTCAGACTCTAAACCAGTTACAAGTGGCATCCCATAAGGCTCAGTCCTGGGACCTCTCTTGTTCGGTATGTATTTCTCTGAGGTACAGGCTAACTCAAGCTATGGCTGACCAAGTTCGCAGATTACTGCAAACTGGGTGCCATAATCGACTCACCGACTGACACAAGCATCCTCCAAAAGGGTCTCACAGAGACGGATAACTGGTGCCAGAGCCATGGCCTAAAGCTAAATACCAAAAAGTGCATAGTCATCCCCTTTGGAAAAAACAAAGTGCCCACAAATTACCACATAGGTGGTAATCTATTAAGTACGGAAGAAGTAATTAGGGATTTGGGGACCCAAGTAGATAGCAATCTCTCCTTTGACAATCACATTGCCATAGTGGTTAGAAAGACCTTCTATATAGCCCACCTTATCACAAAAGGGTTCACATCTAGATCAAGAGAGGTCATTGTGCCCCTCTACTCATCACTCATCAGGCCCATAATTGAATACAATGCCCCATTTGGGCTGTACCTTACCCGACATCTGCAGCAACTGGAAAGACCCCAAAAGTACCTCACCAAGAGGATCAAGGGACTCAAACAGATGCCCTACGCAGTTAGGCTAAAGAAACTCCAGCTCTACTTAGTTGCTTACCGCCTACTCAGAGGTAATCTGTGCCTGACGTATAAAGCCATGTCCAACCCAGAATTATGCTCCACCTCAGGAAATCCAAATCCCTTACAGCTACATGCTCCAGGGACTTAAACCTCAGCACAGAAATAAATAGGACATGCTGAACGGACAGATTCATATCCCAGAGGCTCCCCTCACTCTGAAACAAAATCCCAATCCATGTTAGGCAGAGTCCCTCAATGACCCTCTTCAAGAGAAATCTTGACGAGTGGATGGGAGATCGTAGGTTTACCCCTGGGATCTCTTGTGTGTCCCTACTAGACAGAGGCACGGTAAACTAACCTCATAAGGGCTATCTTCTGTGACCTACTATACAGAGGCACAGTCAACTAATCTAAAAGGGTGGTGAAAGCCAAACACACTCTGGCTAGGCTTATAAATGCCCTAGGGCAGATAGCCTAGTATCAACCTATGAACCTATGAAAGGAAAAGAGCTGATTTATATAAAGTCAGAAAATGCCTCTGAAGTATAAAGACAAAAATATAAGTCAAAATGCTGGCAGGAAAAGCTTAGAATTAACAGAACTGTTGATTTTAACTAGAAGGGGTAGCTTCAAATATTCTGTCTGAAGTTACTTTAAAAGTACTGTGTTTCAATGCAACAAAAAAGAGATGTGTTTACATTGTTAAAACATTGAAAACACAAGTTAATAGATCAAAGCTGCTGATATGAATAAAATATAATGAAATTACAATATTCTTTTTAAACCATTTCGCTTTGAGAAGTTAATTGATACTGTTGATATTTTAGTCACTTCTCTTAAGAAAAGCTATGAATTTGATAAATTATAGCCAAACACTGTTCATATACAGAATCAGACACACACACTTGAATCCTACGCAGCTAATAACATCTAAACAATTTCAGCTGCATTCTACAGGAAGTCAGAAGCCATGGTGAGCTGAACACTAGGCAGCAAATAAATTGCATTAAATAAATAAGGCAGCAAACAGCAATGAGTAGAGATACAGATAGGCTTCTCCTCCCCCAGGCAATTAACTACAAAATGAATAGAAAGTAAACGCAATCAGTGTGACAAAAACCTTTCCTAAATTAACTCGAGCGATAACTCCTTACCACTCCTTGCAGTTCGTCCAGCCTTCTAAATAAAAAAAATAAATCCATGCCGTTTGACCATAACTGCTCGCAAAGAGTTTCACCACAAATAAAATCCTTCCCACTCGCAAACTACCTGCAAATACATCACGAGCTCGATTCCGATAGGCTGGTAGCCCTGACGAGCTGACGTCATTGAGCACGTGATGACATCAGCTCAAAGCACGAAAAATAAAAATAAAGTGAAAAAACTAATTTAAAAAAATCGGAAATGAGGGAATCGTGGCACCCCATTACTGGGACCCCAAAACTCGGTAAAAACCGAGTAATTCGGGACAGTTGGGAGGTATGGGCTACACATTAAATTGCGATAGCCTTTCCTGATCATTTGTAATCATTTAAAGCTGTTTTAAGTGTATTTTTTTTTACTGTTTTTGCCTTATCTTTTCAAAAAACAAAACAAAAAAAAAACAAACAAACAAAAAAAATTCCTTGTTTCCCACCTTTCTAAGCTAGTATAGTCCAGTTTTCAGGCTAGAGCTGAATTCAGGGCTGTGTTACAAGTTTCTGAGTTGCCCATACCTTACTTGGATTGAAGAAAGTTTCTCTGTTCACCTGTGAGAGACGGGAGCTTTGAGCAGCCTGTCTGTCCCTGGAGGAGTGGTTCCAGCCCAGAAGTTAGTAGTTTATTGGCCATTTTGTGCTAATTTCTCTTTCATTTCATTGCTATAAAAACCACATTTGCATGGTTTTGTGTGTCAAGCAGTGCCGGTTAGCTAGGGTTAAATTATTCCCGGCTCCACTGTCTCCTCTTCATTTTTCCCTTGAAAAGAGTCTAACTCTCAACCTAAGCACTCAAAGAGCATCCTACAGCCCAGCGCTTGCTCAGACCTAATAGCAAGCACTAATATACCCCGACACGACTGCCCAGCAGGGCAAGGCTCTTTATTCACCCCTCACCAACCAAGCGACTAAGCAAATCACCCTACTATTCAAGCATGACCAAAGGGCATCTTCAGGTGTACTCTCCAGTCCAGCTGGTGAATCTGGGTATCCTGAGGCAATGTTACAACTGCCTCATGTAGACAGACAATCCTCTCCTCCTTCCACAAAACACTAACATATGCGAGAGATGCAATTATACAGCCATACTGGAGGCTAAGCTGTCTCCACCCAAGACTGGAACAGACAGTCAAGAGAAGAAGGTTAACAATTGCACCACACCTCCAGCCACACATAGACCTACTAAACCAGCACTGGCAAAAAATATACATAAATACAGAAAATCATACTCGGAGGCTCTAAATAAAAACCCGCAAAAGCATCAGAGACCTCCAAAACAGACACCCAAACAACCTGCACCTCCCGTCACAAACCAGACAACAAATAAAACACAAAATCAGTGTGCCGCACAATCATAGCCCTTAAGGCGAAATAACATAGCTAACACACAAGTAATAGGTGACTCTATTGTAAGGCACACTGACGTCCCACTCACTAGGCTAGACAAGCAGAAGGTTACTGTTAGCTGCCTGCTGGGAGCCAGAATCCGCCACATAACACAAGCACACAGATCACTCCAGAACAAGTACAAATATGACTCTGTCATTGTGCATGTTGGTGTGAATGACCGGAGACATACCTCCCTGGACTACATGAAAAGAGACATGGAAGAGCTCTCTGATCATGTAGCCCTGGCTGGTATGACCCTAACCCTGAGTAGCATCCTACTCTCACCAAGAATGATACCTCAGTATAAAGAAAAAATGATCAATTTCAACAATTGGCTAAGCTTCTGGTGTCATTCAAAGGGGATCCAGTGTCTGTCAGCCTGGGATGACATGCTCGACAAGCCACGTTGCTTCGTAAGAGACAGCTTGCACCTGTCACCCTTAGGCTTTTGAATACTGGCCAAGGCTCTTGCTGCCCACATAGTGCCTTTTTTAGGCAAGGCTCAAAAGTCAAGCCCACCTCCGTAAACAGCACAATGAACAAAAAACTGAGGGTTATGCTCCTCAATGCCAGGAGTTTAAATCTCAAAATGCACGCGCTCGAAGCACTCCTCAGTATGGAGAACGTCAACATCTGTGCAGTAACTGAAACCTGGTTCAAGGCTTCAGAGAGCACCCCAGCACTACTGGGCTACAACTCATACGACACGTTTTGGCCACAGAACACAGACCGAAACACAAATGAGGGGGTGTATCCATATTCATCAAGGATACCTACACCTCCAGGTTAGTGGCACAGCATGATACCTCTGAGATCATCCACTTGCAACTAACATCAGGCAAATCTGCAATGCAAATCGTGGCCTGCAACAGATCACCCTCCATGACCCCGGACCAAAACATGAAGGTCCTACCGAACACCCTGATACTGGGCGATTTCAATTACTCTACCATTAACTGGGAAAGCTACACGAGTACAAACTCCCAGGCCCAGCGCTTCCTGGAATTCATCAACTCAAATGCACTGGAACAGCTGGTAAACTCCCCAACCAGAGGTGAAAACATATTGGATGTGGTCATCACAAACATGGGCGACAGGTGTTCCAAACCGGAGGTCAACCTGTCACTGGTTAGATCAGACCACAAACTAATCACTCTGGATGTCCACACACCACCACCACCCACAACTAAGGAAACCACAGTAAAAAACTTTTCTAAAGCAAACTTCACCTTACTAAAGACAGAGGCGGTAAGTTTCACATCCCCCATGCTAAAGGATAATGCTGCCCAAGATGCAGAAACCTTTACAAATGCACTCTATGAGCACCTACAATGATGCATGGATCATGCCATCCTTAGCAAAACCAAGACTCACTCCTCTAAGAGAAGGAAACCAGTCTGATGGACCTCTGCCGTAAACAGGATATACAATAGAAGGAGGAAACTAGCTCACAAAAAAAGCAAATCCCAAGAAGGAAAGACATCCCTGATCAGTATCAGTAAGAAACTAAGGACCCTCATGAAATCATCCAAGACTAACTTTGAAAGAAAAATAGCCAAGGATTCAAAAGATAACCACAAAGCCTTCCTTAGCTATGTTAAGAATCTAAGTGGCATCTCACAGATATGCACTGAAGTAGTGTAAAATAGCACAAAATATACTGAACCTACTAATATTGCCAACATCCTGGCAGATAGATTCAGTGCAAAGGTCACCCCCCTCTCACCCCCAAAAGGGCCCACAGCAATACCGGAAAAGTGTAGTGTCCCAGAAATCACAGACGCACAGGTGAAAATAGTTCTTTCAAAAGACAAAAACACAGCATCAATGGGGTCAGATGGTGTCCCAGGCTACATCTTGCACGAACTACAGAACAAATTAACCCCCCACCTAAACATGCTGTTCAACCTCAGCCTCTCCACAGGCTACGTGCCCATAGAATGGCGTACAGCAATGATTATTCCATTCCACAAAGGAGGGGCCACAACTGACCCTGGTAACTATCCTGGTCTGCAAGGCTATGGAGTGCATCATCATGGAACTCATTAACAAAGACATTGGGAACCTCCAAACACTTGACCCGACCCAGTTCGGCTTTGTTAAGGGAAGATCATGCCTACTAAACCTGGTTGACTTCTTTGAGACAGTCACCAAGGCCATAGATGAGGAAAAGGTGGTTCACACAGCCTACCTTGACCTCGCCAAGGCTTTCAACACCATTCCCCACTTGGGTATTACAGAAACACTTACCAGCCTGAACATAAACCCCTATGACGCAAGATGGTTGCCAACTGGCTTACAGACAGAACTCACACGGTAAGAATAGCGGGTTCCAGGTCCGACTCTAAACCAGTCACAAATGGTGTCCAGCAAGGCTCGGTCCTGGGACCCCTACTGTTCGGCATATACTTCTCAGAAATACAGGCAAACACAAGCTAACCCTCTTCAAGAGAAACCTTGACGAGTGGATGGGAAACAGAAAGTTTACCCCGGGATCACTTAAGTGGCTCTGCTGGACAGAGGCACAGGGAACTAATCTAAGGGGATGGCAAAAGCCAACACATTCCGGCTAGGTTTATAAATGCCTTTGGGCAGATAGCCTATTACCTACCTATGAACCTATGACTATGGCTAACCAAGTTCGCTAATGACTGCAAACTGGAAGTCATAATTGACTCTCTGACTGACACGGACATCCACCAAAAGGGCCTTACTGAGACGGACACCTGGTGTCAAAGTCATGGCCCAAGCTAAATGCCAAAAAATGCATAGTCATCCCTTTTGGGAAAAACAAAACACCCACGAATTACCACATAGGGTGCAGCCCCCTTAATACAGAAGAGGTAATAAGAGATCTGGGGACCCAGGTAGATAGTAATCTCTCCTTTGACAATCATATTGCCAAAGTAGTTAGGAAATCCTTCTATGTGGCCCATCTAATTACTAAAGGGTTCACATCTAGAAATAAAGAGATTATAGTGCCCTGTACTCATCACTCATCATACCCATCATAGAGTACAATGCCCCATTTGGGATGTACCTCACAAGACACTTCCAACAGCTGGAGAGACCACAAAAGTACCTCACTAAGATGATTACTGGCCTCAAACATATGTCCTATGCAGCCTGACTGAAAAAACTCCGGCTGTACTCAGTGGCATATCGCTTACTCAGAGGTGATCTCTGCCTGACTTACAAAGCCATGTCCAACTCAGAATTAATGGACATGCTCCATCTAAAGAAATCCAAGTCACTGCGAGCCATGAGCTCTAGTGAGCTAAACCTCACCACAATAATAAATAGAACATGCTAGCGGGATAGATTCCTGTCACAGAGACTCCCCATGCTTGGGAACAAAATTCCAAACTACATTAGGCAGAGCCCCTCACTAACACTCTTCAAGAGAAACCTTGACGAGTGGATGGGTAACAGAAAATACACCCCTGGGATCACGTCATTGGCTCTGCTTGACAGAGGATCAGTTAATTAATCAATGGGGTGGCGAAAGCCGACACACTCTGGCTAGGCTTATAAATGCCCTCGGGCAGATAGCCTAGTACCTACCTATTAACCTATGAACCCATCTGTGGTAAAATCCATATGGTATAGCTAGCTTAATAAGGCTGTGTTGCACTAATGGCCACACTATCAGAATGGATCATGCACTACAGATAGTTTGCATGACAGGTAGACAGACAGTGCCTTAAACTGCAGTGTAGCTGTATGCACGTAAGAAGCCTTTGTGCCATATTGCTGTTCATAGCAATAGAACATGCAAAGACAAAGGTTCTACTAGGATGCTGAGAAAAAGATAGTAGAGTAGCATTGTAAATTGAATTTTATATTATAAATCCTACATGTCCTGAGATAGAAATGCAGAGCAATTATTCTATATATAAAAACTGATAGTCAATATTTCAAGTTTAGGATAGAAATATACAGTCATAGTTTTGTGTTCCTAATTATTGTTGTAGTGATCACTATACTCCTTTTATATGATGGAAATATAATTCCATTCTTGTGTTACTACAGTAAATATCGCTGCCTAATTTTGCTAGAAATTCTCTTTGATCTTGTCTTATTTAGCATGAGTTGGGCTGACCATTTCTTGCATACTTTTGCCTTTTCACAGCACGTGCCATGTGCACTCATGTGCAGCTTTGGTATTTCAGTTTAACTCTGTGTGGAAAAGAAATATGCAAACAAAGGTAAAAGAAGGGCAAATTATGGCTTGAAGAAACAATGACTGTAGAAGGGATTGACAGTAAGTCTTTGAAAGAGGACAGGAAACAAACTTGCAAAATATTCTTGAAATGAACTCCAGTATAATTTGAATTTCTTACACAAGACAGTAAGAAAAAGGAACTGAAAACTTCTTTAAACATTAGAAAAGCCCGCAAAATGTTCATGCATAGACAAAGGCAGATGCAGAAGTTCAAACCAATTTCTGACTCACAGTCATGCTAGACTGATGGTGGTTACAACAGTATCATTGTATAATGAGTGAAAATTACAGTACGTCCAGAGAGGAATCAGCAGTATTGGGCTTTGTAGTTTCACTTCCAACCCTTGATGGAAAATATTATGTAGACAAGTTGGCTGATTGCCTGGATACCAGTGGTCTGGTAAATGGGAACATTTTATCACCATGAAATAATGTTCTTTTCAGTCAAGTCTAAAACATTCATTTAACTGAGCCACAAGTATGGTACACAAATGGGGCTCAGCTAGTGTGCCACACCTGGATTCCAGCAAGGCGTCTGACAACATGATACAAATAAGGATGAGAGGGAAGCTAATGAGTGTGTATGTGGGGACTGTGTTTGGCTA
The DNA here is from genome assembly GCF_019279795.1 of Protopterus annectens. Lineage (NCBI taxonomy): Eukaryota > Metazoa > Chordata > Ceratodontiformes > Protopteridae > Protopterus > Protopterus annectens. The sequence goes on along the minus strand of NC_056732.1, from coordinate 1,113,883,327 downwards.
CCAAAAAGAGGTATCTGTAAGTGGCTAAGTAGTGAAACCAAAACATCAAAATGTAACATTACTGAATGCAGATAACATTAAAAAAATAATTTATCAAATAGCCCGACCACAACCAACCAACATGGAGGGCTTTGCCCCTACACTCCCCAATGTGGGGGGCTGTGCCCCCCACCCCCAAACTATGTATACCAACTCCAAGATCGTGCTACAATGGAGAAAAGGGAAAATGTAAAAGGTTTCCTTCACTTAACTTGTGCATCACGTTACGTCCTGGTTGTTAGCTGACTGAGGTCATTCGATGAATGATTTTTTCAAAATTATCCACATTTGGTAATGTTATGTTCAAATGTTTTACATTTGCTATTTAGCTGTTCATGGATATTTTTTTCAGTAGCTGAACATGGACCCTGTGGGTGTGCCGAGGTCCCATTTGCCAAGAAGCATATAGAACAGGATGACAGGAAAATATATAAGGTGGTGGCAGAGGGCAGTTATGTAGCAGGAAGCAAATAATCAGCAGATTGATATTTGATGGTAGGGCTAGCCCTATTTAACATATTTTGTATCTGGTGTAACTAAAATAGTGGGAAACAGGATTAGCCACATTGCTGAACATACCAAATATTGGTGCAGTGGTCAAAACATGAAGGTCATCCTCTGCTTAGAACTGTTAACAATTGTAAGGTGGACACTTGTTTTAATACAATACAGAGCTGGACACTTTGGGTTTTGGGGTCTAGGAGATATAAATTTACAGGGAATGAGTCAATGAAGAAAGGTGGAAATGATTCTCAAGTGGCTAGTATGCCTAAAACCAGCTATGTAGTACAATGTCAGAAGGCTGTGGCACTGACCATTAGGATGGTGGGCTGCATGGAAATATAGATGGAATTAAGAGGCCTACATCATTCTTCTAATACAAAAGGTACTGGTAACGATACATCTATAATACTATATACTTACCTAACAGTCACATAGAGGCATCAAGCTGGCAGGGGGTGAGCAACACAAGATTACCAAGGTGATGATAGGAAAGGGAGGGGAACTATAGTATGAGAAAAGGATGCAAGCATGAGATCTGTGCATGGTAAATGAAGTAAGAAGATGGCCTAGATTCAGCATACTGTATGTTTAAAGCTGGGAGAGTTGTAGCTGTGAGAGGGGAACATGGTGGGTGGAACTGTCACTGAAGGTACTTTTTATAGAAAGGTTTACAGACTCCTGGAATTACATGTTGGAAACAGATGGTGGCAGGGAGGAAGGAAGCATGGGCTAATTGGAGGATTCGAAGAGCTTAATATAGATAGAATGGGTAGAAGCACTGGCAGGAAAAGAAGTGCATAGGAAGCCAATGTTGTTATCAGTGACTTTGCATGTTTATGTTAAAAAAAAGAACAGAATAATTTTGTTTGTAGGAAGCAAACCATAGGTTTAACACTGAAGAATTACAAAATGGGAAAACAGATTTGCAGTCTATTTGCCCTCTGAAAGGAGGATGTTATACACAAAACAAAGCATCGACAGTTTCTAACAAAATGCAAGGATGCATCTTCAGCTGTTTATTTTGCAACTGATTCCTGGTGTCTAATGCAACTTCCAGACCCATCACCATAAATTGCTAGACATACCCTGGTGCACAGCATTTTGTAATCCTCAGTGTCACAATTCATTAGATATTCAGTGATGTTGAGAGACATATTGCACACTGTAATCCATGATATGTAGAAGCATTCCTTCTCTCTGCTTCTACCCTACTAATTCAAAATTTGGTCTTTGGTTTCTAGTGGCTCCTTACCCTGTGATTCATGTCTCATCATTTAATAATTATTTTTTGGTGTAATCTATCTTCCTTTCCCTCCTGGCACACAAAGTATACCATTCTGAAATCATACCTTTATCTCCAATCACTAATGTTGCCCCTTTAATCTTATACATCAACCAATCATCTCGACTTGTGCTATGGAGTGTGTGTTTGTGTCTGTATGCGTGTGTGTGTGTGTGTCATACCTCTCAACCTCTTAACGAAAGAAATCTGGACAAAGCCTGAAATAATGAGGGGACAGAGGTCCAAAAATCAGGAGAGATTTTAAATATTGCTCCTATAAAGCTAGAAAGTTGCTAGAATAACAAGATTTGTGTTACCATACATTTTTTAAGGCTAAAAAAAAATCACAAATTTTCATGAGGAACAGACCAAAAATAAGGGGCAAAAATCTGGACATTCTGCGAAAATTTGGATAGCTGAGAGGTATGTTGTGTGTGTGTGTGTGTGTGTGTGTGTGTGTGTGTGTGTGTGTGTGTGTGTGCGTGTGTGTGTGTAAAATGCATGTTTTATGAAAGAACACAGGTCCGCATGCCAACAGCAGGAAATTATAAACATGTTATATTTACAATACACCAATTCATGTTACCTGACATGTTGTGCTGCAGTCATATGGGCGGGTTGCAGGGTAGCTATGCCACTCATTGTATGGTAATGAGGATGGTGAAGGTTTGGGCAAGTTCCCCATCATCTTCTTTGTATGAATATCACACTGTAAAAAAATGCCAGGATATATTTTAGGAAAGACCTTCATGGGGCGATAGATTTGGATATCTAGAGCTTAAGGGATAACTGCTGAATTGTAAGGCTTGAATATTATAAATGTCACTAAAACTAGAAATATGCAAATAACTTCTGAACTTCTGAACAGGAGACTCAAGTTAATGAGAAAGTGCTTAGGTAGCTTAAACAAGGGATTCATTACTGAAGTATGTTGATAGAGATCAAATAATGTAAATCACTACTTACCTATTTTTTATTACTGAAGCGTGTCACTAGAGCAGACAATTCCACCTTTTCTTCAGGACATTCTCTTCTATTACAGCAGTGGACGACTAGTGACTGGTGTTGTGACAGGTGATGCCAGCTCATTGCCTTTACAGGTTAGCAGCATGTGTTGCACAATGTACAGTCCACTTCAAATATTTTTTGTTCATTTTACCATAACATTTTGTTTAATACCACAAACCCAGCTTTGTTAAGGCAGCTAAGGTTTTAATACTTCACCAGCATTTTAAAGTGGCCTTGTCTGCACAAAGAAGCAAACACTTCTGCATAGTGTCTTATTCACTGTGATGTATTTACTGTTTTCATGTATTTTATATGAGCTGTCTCTCTAATGATAGGATTGCACGTGTTAAAATGGCCCCTAGGACCCTTCTGTATCCTAAATGTGAATTTGACCTTGTAGTTGTTCAGGTAGGACTGAGCAATCCTAGGCATTCCACTGAAGGAGATGCGGAGAAGCACTACTGAGCTCTGTTCCCACGCTTCCAAAGAAGGAGAATTCACTGGTGCTGAACAGTATTCTACCCCCAGCAAGTATAATTGTCTTCCATAATTAGTTAACGTGTTATACCAGGGAGATCCAGCATGTGTATACCTGGGATGAGGTGGTTAACAGGCCCTCATGTTGTGTCAGGAATGAATTGCACCTTGTCTCATGACTTTCACTTCTTGGCTAATTTGCTGCCTAACATTTTTGGGAAAGTTCAACTCATGGACAAAACCACTTAACAAATGCTAATTTGGACAATATCAAGGTAGCATTGTTCAGTGCTAGAAGCCTGAAGGGCAAAGTGTAAGGGCTACTTCTACCTTGAAGACATACATATTTGTGTAGTTACAGAAACATGATTCTGTTGCAAAGATAGAACTCCATCTTGACAGGGTTCAATGCTTCCTACAAGTTCAGGTCCATAGGGAGCAGTGAGAACATATCTATGCTTGCTAGGAAACCTGTTTTGAGACAACTGATGCATGTTACCATAGTGGAACATGTAGAAGTCCAGGTAGCTCAGTTAAACTTCCTCCTGTATTATTCCCAATAGTAGGTCACCTTCTGTGTTCTTCACTGTGCATGGTGATTATCTAAGTCAGATTAAAAAGCTTTCCTTCAAGCTGAATGCACACATTATAGGTGAACTATCTCACTATAAACTGGTGCACCTATAGCTCCAGCAACAAATGCACTCAAAGGTTCCTCATTTTTTAATACAAATTCACTTGGTCAGATTATTCCCCTCCTCGCTAGATGTGATATTCTTCTTATCCTTGTCCTTAACAACTTTCCCTTTTCCTGTACTACCACCAATGTTATTAACTCCTTAATAAAATCAGACTAATTAGCAAGACAGCCATAGCTGCCTCATCTAGCCCTCAATGCATTTCCCCAATCTGATATTCTTTTCCTTTAGCTCTTCAGCTGAAAAAAGTCCACTCTCCAAGTCTAGTGCTCCCTTTGTCCACTTCTATAGCTATTTAACTGAAGAGCAAAAGAAAAAAAAAGGTTCACTCCCATAGTCGGATGATGCCCACCTCTACCCTCTCAGCTGTACAAATGAAAAGCAAAAAGAAAAAGTCTGCTCCCCTAGTTTTGTGCTTTCCACCTTCACCCCCCCCCCCTGCGCTGTCCAATTAAAGAGCAAAAACAAAAAGATCACTCCAAGCCAAATCCTCTATTCCCCATCTCAGCTCTTCAGCTGAAGAGCAAAAAAATAAAATAATAATAATAATAATTAAGAGCTTCTTCATTTTTAAACAGTAGGAAGTCACTTGCTACATTTGTATCAAATAACTTACTACAGACACTTAGCACACACACACACACACACACACACACACACACACACACACGCGCACACGAGCACACACACACACGCACACATACACACACATAAACACACACACACACACACACACACACACACACACACACACACACACACACACACACACACACACACACACACACACACACATACTGAACTGTATGTTTGCACTGAAGAATAACAGAACAGTTTTCTCACTCTAACTAGGCTGGGAACACAAAATAAGAGACTTTAAACTATTCCAACCCCTGTGCTGTGACATGAAACAGAATGTCAGCTTCTGTTTGCATTTCTGAAGATGGACTCGAGTTACTTGTGACGTTTCCCATCAGTCAGCTTTGGATTTCCCTTGGTATATATGTAGCACTGTCTCAGATTCATAATAGTGTATCATTCACAATTTCTAGAATAGACCCCCAGAAGTGAAAGGATAATGCTAGCTCTCATTCAGGACTCAAGCCATGACATTCAGCATATCGTGCTGTTATTACTGCTGAGTGCCACAAGAGGTGCTATTCAACTGTGTTTGTCACTTTTACTAGATACCTTTCATTTTTACTTGTGTCTAACAAGGAATGAGTATTGCTGAACCAATTTATGTGTAGATCCATAGTTTGCAGCTATGGCCTTTGTTTTATCTTCATTAATTTTACCATCATGGACCTTATAAATAAGGACATAGGGAATCTCCAAACTCTGGACCCCATGCAGTATGGGTTTGTGAAAGGTAGATCATGCCTGCTCAACCTGATAGACTTTTTCGAGTCTGTCACCAGAGCTGTGGATGAGTGAAGTAGTTCACACAGCCTACCTATATCTTTCCAAGGCCTTTGACACCATCCCTTACTCAGGAATCATAGATAGACTCACTAAACTAGCCATAAACCCCTATGTAATAAGATGGTTTGCCAAATGGGTCACTGATAGAACCCACACTGTGAAAGTGGCAGACTCCAAATCTGACTACCGACCAGTTACAAGTGGTGTCCCACAGAGATCAGTCCTAGCTCCTCACCTGTTTGGCATCTACTTCTCTGAAGTTCAAGCCAACACAAAGGGACTCTGGCTGACCAAGTTTGCAGATGATTGCAAACTGGGAGCCATTACCGATTCTCCAACTGATGTAGACATTCTACAAAAAGGCCTCACTGACACCAATGACTCGTGCCAGACTCATGGCCTTAAGCTCAATGCCAAAAAGTGCATTGTCATTCCCTTTGGGAAAAATTTGGTGTCCATGAACTACCGCACAGGCAGTAGTCCACTAAACACCGAAGGTGTGATAACAGACCTGGGGATATAGGTTGACAGCAACCTCTCCTTTGATAACCACATTGCCACTGTAGTCAGAAAGTCCTTCTATGTGGCACATCTCATTACAAAAGGTTTCTCATCCAGGAAGAAAGAGATCATAATCCCTCTCTACTCGTCCCTCATTAGACCTGTTAAAGAATACAATGCCCTATTTGGTATGTACCACACTAGACACCTACAACAACTGGAAATGCCACAAAAGTACCTCACTAAGAGGATCTTAGGCCTTAGACACATGCCCTATACAGACAGACTCAAAAAACTCCAGCTATACTTGTTTTTTTTATCGCCTACTTAGAGGTGGTCCCTACTTGACCTACAAAGCCATGTTTGACCCAGAGGTGCTAGATATGCTACACCTAAAGAAATCCCAATCTCTCCATGCCACATGGTCCCAGGACCTTAACCTCATTACCACAATAAACAGAACATGCTGGAGGGACAGGTTCCTAACCCAGAGACTTCCCATACTCTGGAACAAACTTTCCATTCACATCAAGCAAAGCACTTCACTGGCCCTCTTTAAGAGAAATCTTGATGAGTGGGTGGGCAATAGGAAGTTCACCCCGGGGATCACTTCAGTGCTCTTGCTTGACAGAGGCACTGGGAATTAACTTTGGGTTGCATGATGCCAGGGAATCTTCTTGGGCTAGGCTTATATAGGCTCCATTGCCATTAGCCTAGTACACACTTATGAACCTATGAAGCTATACTGAAAAAATATGAACTGTCTCAAATGTTCCACAATGCTGAGATGTCCTTTTCTGATTTTATCAGGTGCAAATAAATGTCTGCAAATAAAACCAACTTTTATTAACATGTCGGTTATATTCCTCAATTTCTGAGTCCCTTATTTTCTTTGCCAATGTTTCTAAAAATAATGCAAATAACAAAGGAAAAAGATGATACCCCTGCATGGTTATTCTGTTCAGACACAACTTATTAGAGAGGAACCATCCTATTTTGATTTTTGCTTCCAATCCCTCATATATATTCTCCCATATTATTGTATCAGGGAATGCAAATATTTCAATTGTCCTCCTCATATAATCCCACTTCACTCTGTCAAATGCTTTCTCTGCATGAAGGCTCACCGAAACAATGACATTTTCTTGCATTCTGCTCCCCTCTGGATCATCATTGTTCTATTAGTGTTGTGAAATATTTGCCTCCCAACCGCAAAACCACATTGATCTATATCTATCATTTTGGCAACACATTTGCCATTCTTTTAGCCATTATAGACATAAACATGTTATAACCATAGCTTAAAATTGAAATGAGCCCATATGAAGTTGGATCTGATGGGTCTTTACCATCTGTAGGTATTACTGCCACCACAGCTTTTTACAGGATGTTGGTGTTTGCCTTCCTTTCAAAAACTGTTGCACAAAACCTTCCAGATCTTTATTACTTTCTTACCTCCTAGCTTACAAACTTCCACTAGAAATCCATCTATTCTTGGAGACTTTCCTGCAGATTGGTTGTACATCACCATTTTAACACATCTCCTCCTTGCTTAACTGTTAATTGTTGAGCCTCATCTACCTCTAACCTTGGCATATTTAAGTCTTCCATAAATATTTCCATTTGTGATTTTTCTTGATTTCCCCATTTCTCTGCTTTATATAAATTGTCATAAAATTTCCAAGACATCTCTAATTCCTCTGCAGAATCTAATTATTTTTCTTGTTATAGGCTCCTTAATTTGGCAACAACCCTTTCAACTTTTTGTTGCCTAAGTTGTCGTGCTAAAAGTTTTTCTGCTCTGGAGTTATTATCAAAAAACAGTTGCTTAACAGCAATCTTTCTAAACCCATGTATATTATCCAGGTGCTCCCTAATTTTCTCTATAGCATTCAGCAGTTGCCTCTTCTTGTTCTGTGACATTCCCCTTATTCTGCAATACTTTAACTTTTCCAAGCACATGTAAATATTTCTTGTTACTTTTTAAACACATCTCTTTTTATTTTATTTCTACTCTATGCTTAAATTTCACTTTCATTTTATCCTAATCACTAGCTATAACTTCTGGAGTACTTTTTATCTTTCCTAATAATGCCTGAATAATTTCCACTACCAATTCCTTAAATTCTCTTTTTCACAGATAGGTTACAATTTTGCTGAATGAAGTTTCATCACAGATTGAATGGACAAAAATTCATTTAAACACGGTGAGAGTTGGCATTAATTTTGAGCTGCCAAAATAATTCCTTATTTTCAAGTTTTATTTCCCATTCTTCACCACATGGGGTTGTATTAACTTTCTCTAAAATGGCAAACTTGAATTCATTATGTCAAAAAGCTGAAAAGGATGACACACCAGGAGTCCTTAATCTACAGGTTTTATTGTAAGCGCATTTGTTCACAAGAGTGAAATGAACTTCTTCAGACAAACCCCAAAAGACCAATTCTATGTTAAATACTGTCATTAATTGATTAAAATGACATCATAATTATTCTTAAAAGGTTATAGATACTATTACTGAAATGCAAAATTTCTACAATTTAAATCACAGTCAACCAGTCACTAAGCATTATGTCCATTACTCAATTGCAGGTGTTTACATAGAGCATTATTACTGATCATATTGTTTATATTATTTTATTGAATATAAGGAATTATTTAACGTTTTGATAACTATTTGATATTTGTTGATTATATGGTATATTTTATATAATTTTTACTTGTGTTTTTGCTAGTGTGTCTTATTTTATATCAATGGGTGAAATAGCTTTAAATGTCTAATTGATGACATGAGATACTAGTATAAAAGGAAATAATGTGTTCTTTGTCTTAGATTGTTTCCAGCCTTTTGTTAATTGAGTTGATATTCTCCTTCAGTATTTCATTTATTTTAATCAGCTCTGAGCACATTTAACTTATTTTTCCCCTAGATTACTGGAAGTCATGTCTTGAGCCAAAGCTGGAGCTTGAACTGCATTTTGTTGAACAGCTGCAGGATTCTTCCCCATCAGTGTTTTCTCTTCACTTTTTTCTAGTTGATTTGCTTCCAGGTTCTCTTAGTTTCTTCTTTTCTGGCATCCAGGCAGTGTACCTACTAGCCAGTAATTAAATTTACTAAAAGTGACAAGGGTTTTTGGCCCCTGTGTTTCGTGTTCTTTATTCACACTGGGAGAGTTGAAGTTAAGCTGTTGATAATTGTCCAGCCATCTTGGAAAAATGCACCATCACAGTTTTAGCACCTTGCAGCATACCTCCCAACCTCTTAGCACAAGAAATCTGAGCAAAGCCAAAAATAATGGGGAGGGGGGCAATGGCCCAAAAATAGGGAGAAATTTTAAACATTGCTCTTATAAACTTCGAAAGTTGTTAGAATAAAAGGTTTTGTGTTACAATGCATTTTATGAAGAATATGAAGTTTGAAACACAAATGTCTGTCATTATTTAGTGATTTCAATCTTCAATGATTTGCCAGAAAACCACACATTTTAGGAGGAACAGACTAAAAGTATGAGGCAAAAATCTGGACATTCTGGAAAAAGTTGCTATGTATGCACTGCAGCAGTTTTAAATATCCGCTTCTCTCTGTCTCTTTCATCAATCAACTTTCCTAAGACTGGGTACTTTAGTTTTAAGTGTAGCAGTCATATGAACACAAGGATATCTTAAGTGACTAGGTAAGGAAAGTGAGAAGTCTAACATGCAATAAGCACAGGTACACACACATACACACACACACACACACACACACACACACACACACACACACACACACACACACACACACACACACACACACACGTGCACATATGCATAAACACACTGATTTATTGATTGCAGCTTTTTGGTTTGCTAAGCACATTCCCTGCCAAGCAGAGCAGGCAGTTCTACAATTACAGATAGTTAGCCCTTCAAAGAACTCCTGTCAGATTTTATTTTCTTAGGAAGAATCTTTCTTCAGTAATTTAACCTTAGATGAGTGAATTTATTTTGTTCCTTTTCAATGGTAGAATTCTAATCTGTCATTAGAGTGAAGACAGTTCCTGTGAGCTCAGCATGTTTTGAACTGGTGGTTCCTCATGAGATCTGATGTTTTCTTCTTTAAGAAGGGACTTAACAGCTATTGCTTAAATACTGGCACTATCCCTGCAATCTCCCCAAAAGTCATTGATGAATGAACTGCATATTATTTATGAAGCATCTTAAAATATTGAATTCTACACTGTCTGAAGATTTTGTTTTGTCTTTTCACTAGTATTCAAAGAAATTTATTTTTACTGGCAAGTCAGAATCCATGCAAATGTTCTGCCATTTCAAACCAAGTATTGCTGTGTGACTTTTGGTTTAAATGTTTGGAACACTATATTTAGTGGTGTGAATTTTGGACTTTCTGTAAGTTTTAATATATTTGAGACCATTAAGCTATGTCAGTCATAAAGAACTGATTACAGAGGATTTTCCCTATTCCTGGCTGAACATGAGAAGTGCACATACATGAGAATGGGTTGTTACAGTATTTTTTAATGAGGTAGACATTCTAAATGGGTGTTGTGAGGCAAATTCTGTTCACAACAGTGCCACTGGGAAAATAATAGCAATACTATTGATGTTTCAACCCAAATTAAAGCTGTGCCATCTGGATCTGTAAGAGTTTGTCAAGATTTGTTTTAAAATTAAAGCTAGTTTTATGTATAATTTTGATATAGTCTGCTGTTTAAAAAACAGCATCCCTGACAGAATTTAAGCAAATAATTCAATGATTCTGCATTTGAAAACTAAGAGGGAAATGTTGGCGAAGATGATAGTGTACGTCAAGAGTACTTGCTTGCTTTCCTGCAGTTAGTCAGTTCATGTGTAAACATTTTGAGTCAATTTTTGCTCTTTTTCTAAAAAAAGGCATATGTTTATAAATTAATTGGTGCTGTTCTGATGGAGAACTTCTCTTCCACTGTCCACCTTATACTTCAGGACCCTATTACAGGCTAGCCGGAGATAATTTTTATGAAACTATATATGATTAATTTTGGTTTTGAGGATTTAAACAGTATTTATGTTTTTCAACTGTATAAAAGCCAGTTTACTTCCCTTTTTCTGACCTGGACCCATTCCTCTCAGCTGTTCAGAACTGTGAAGAATGTATACATTTTTGACATATATTGTTGGTCTTTTTCTCACAAAATATGTGGTTTCCTGGCAAATCATTGAGGATTGAAGTCACTAATGATAGAAATTTGAATTTCAGACTTCATATCCTTCAGAAAAACATATGACACTGCACCTCTGTTTTTCTAGCAACTTTCTAACTTTATAAGAACAATATTTAAAATCTGTCCCTATTTTTGGGCCTATAGCCCACTCCCCATTATTTTGGTTTTGTCCAGATTTCTTGCACTAAGAGGTTGGGAGGTATTGGAGGGGCCAACTTTATTTAGCTGCAGCTGGAGATGAGGAAATGCTGTTTTCAGATTGTTATGCCTTCAAATGAAGGCTTATGACATCTGTGTTAGAATCTGGATTCATTTAGCAACTGTGGCAGTAAAACCTCCACATCTCCTCATATTCATAATCAGACTGATGCTCATTTTCAGCTAATTTCTGTGGTTGGTGAGTCTTGTACAGAGTCTGACAACATTACAATATTTAAATTGATAACAATTCCAACTAATGTGTCTATTTTTGAGTTCCTTTATCATACTGCTTCAGTCTTACGTAGGTTTTTACTTACTGATGCAGTGATGAGAAGTCACATTTCACTTAAAGGACAGCCTGATCCAAACAACGCAATCTCTAAGATTAGATCTCTGTAGTCATCACTCAGCAAATAAGAAGAAAACTAAAGGCAATTATCTTCATGTTTACACAGATTCTTTTGGGGTTAGCAAAGCAGCAAAGACAAGTCACTTCCTCTCCCAACATGCAAATGTCTTCTCCTTTAGTGTTTAGCTAAGTAAACAGTTCCTAATTCAGCAAATCAGAAATCCATAATCCTACACCAATGTTCTTATATTTAATGCAAGTGCCTGCTGTCTGTTCTCGTGCCATCACTTGTAAAGTTTCTGATTTACTGTGCATGCCAGCTCCAGCCTCATTGGCTCAACAGCTGAAAGAATCTTCCACTGAAAAGGCTGGAGATGTTGCACATGAAGCAGGAAGTCTTAAAACAGCAGTAGTTGTTCAATGTTCAGACAACGAGCAGAGCACGAAACGAGTGTCTTTTTTACATGCTGTAGGAAGACCTTTCTTTCTTTCTTTCTTTTTTATAATTAATGTTGTACGGCCAGGCTCCCCAAGCTTACAATCCTGAATTTCAAAATAGTGAATTTTATGTCATAGACATGGACACTGGGCTACTGTTGGCCGAAGGAGAAGAAGAGGCGGAAGGCATGGCCAAAGGCAGGAAGAGAAGAGAATGGCTAGGACTGTGGTAGTGAGGGTCGGAACTTTGAATGTTGGCAGTATGACTGGTATAGGGAGAGAGCTCGCTGATATGATGGACAGAAGGAAGGTTGGTATATTGTGTGTGCAAGAGACCAGATGGAAGGGGAGGTGGGTTCAAATTGTTTTACCATGGTGTGGATGGCAGGAGAAATGGCATAGGAGTTATTCTGAAGGAACAGTTTTCTAAGAGTGTTTTGGAGGTAAAAAGAGTGTCGGATAGAGTGATGTTTATGAAGCTGGAAATTGATGGTGTAATGATGAATGTTGTTAGTGCATATGCTCCACAAGTTGGGTGTGCAATAGATGAGAAAGAAAAAATTTGGAATGAATTGGATGAAGTGGTGATGACTGTACCCAAGGGTGAGAGAGTGGTGATTGGAGCAGATTTCAATGGGCATGTTGGTGAAGGGAACAGAGGGGATGAGGAAGTGATGGGTAGGTATGGTGTTAAAGAAAGGAATGCAGAAGGGCAGATGGTAGTGGGTTTTGCGAAAATGATGGACATGGCTGTGGTGAATACGTATTTTAACAAGAGGGAGGAGCATAGGGTGACATACAAGAGTGGAGGAAGATGCACACAGGTGGATTATATCTTATGTAGGAGGGCCAGTTTGAAGGAGATTGGAGACTGTAAAGTGGTGACCAGGGAAAGTGTAGTTAGGCAGCATAGGATGGTGGTTTGTAGGATGACGTTGGTGATTAAGAAGAGGAGGAGGACTGTGAGGGCAGCACCAAGGATCAAATGGTGGAAATTGAAAAAGGGTAATTGTGAGGTGGAGTTCAGGGATGAGTTAAGACAGGCACTGTGTGGCAGTGAAGAGTTACCAAATAGCTGGGTAACTACAGCAGAGCTAATAAGGGAGATGGCTAGAAAGGTGCTTGGTATGACATCTGGACAGAGGAAGGACGACAAGGAGACATGGTGGTGGAATGAGGAAGTACAGGAGAGTATACAGAGAAAGAGGTGGGCAAAGAAGAAGTGGGATTGTCAGAGAGATGGAGAAAGTAGACAGGAGTATAAGGAGATGAGGTGCATGACAAAGGGAGAGGTGGCGAAGGCTAAGGATAAGGCATATGAAGATTTGTATGAAAGGTTGGACACTAAGGAGGGAGAAAAGGACCTGTACCAATTGGCTAGACAGAGGGACCGAGCTAGGAAGGATGTGCAGCAGGTAAAGGTGATAAAGGATAATGAGGGAAACATACTCACAAGCGAGGAGAGTGTGTTGAGGAGATGGAAAGAGTACTTTGAGGGGTTGATGAATGAAGAGAATGAGAGGGAGAGAAGGTTGGATGATGTAGGGATAGTGAATCATGAAGTACAATGGATTAGCAAGTAGGAAGTAAGGATAGCTATGAAGATAATGAAGAATGGAAAGGCTGTTGGCCCAGATGACATACCTGTGGAAGCATGGAGGTGTTTAGGTGAAATGGCAGTGGAGTTTTTAACTAGCTTGTTTAATGAAATCTTGGACAGTGAGAGGATGCCTGAGGAATGGAGAAAAAGTGTTTTGGTACTGATTTTTAAGAATAAGGGTGATCTGCAGAGCTGTAGTAACTACAGAGGGATTAAATTGATCAGTCACAGCATGAAGCTATGGGAAAGAGTAGTGGAAGCTAGGTTAAGAAGGGACATGATGATTAGTGATCAGCAGCATAGTTTCATGCCAGGAAAGAGCACTACAGATGTGATGTTTGCTCTGAGAGTGTTGATGGAGAAGTACAGAGAATGTCAGAAGGAGTTGCATTGTGTTTTTGTAGACTTAGAGAAAGTATATGACAGGGTGCCTAGAGAGGAGTTGTGGTATTGTATGAGGAAGTCAGGAGTGTCTGAGAAGTATGTAAGAGTGGTACAGGATATGTATGAGGGTAGTGTGACAGCGGTGAGGTCTGCTGTGGGAGTGACACATGTGTTTAAGGTGGAGGTGGGGTTACATCAAGGAACAGCTCTGAGCCCTTTCTTATTTGCAATAGTGATGGACAGGTTGACAGACGAGATCAGGCAGGAGTCCCCGTGGACTATGATGCTTGCAGATGACATTGTGATCTGTAGTGAGAGTAGGGAACAGGAAAAGGAGACCCTGGAGAGATGGAGATATGCTCTAGAGAGAAGAGGAATAAAGGTCAGCAGGACTAAGACAGAATATATGTATGTGAATGAGAGGGAGGATAGAGGAATGGTGAGGATGCAAAGAGTAGAGGTGGAGAAGGTGGATGAGTTTAAATACTTGGGGCCAATAGTTCAGAGTAACGGCAAATGTGGAAGAGAGGTGAAGAAGAGTACAGGCAGGATGGAGTGGGTGGAGAAGAGTGTCAGGAGTGATTTTTGACAGACGAGTACCTGTAAGGGTGAAAGGGAAGGTCTACAAGAGGGTAGTGAGACCGGCTATGTTATATGGGTTGGAGACAGTGGCATTGACAAAAAGGCAGGAGTTTGAGCTGGATGTGACAGAGGTAAAGGTGTTAAGATTTGCACTGGGTGTGATGAGAGTGGACAGGATTAGGGATAAGTATATTAGAGGGTCAGCCCAAGTTGGAAGGTTTGGAGACAAAGACAGAGAGGCAAGATTACGTTGGTTTGGACATGTGCTGAGGAGGGATGCTGATGGGAAAAAGATGCTAATAATGAACCTATCAGGTAACAGGAAAACAGGAAAGCCTAAGATAAGGTTTATGGATGTGGTGAGAGAGGACATGCAGGTGGTATGCGTGACAGAGCAAGATGCAGAGGACAGGAAGAAATGGAAACAGGTGCTCCGCTGTGGCGACCCCTAACAGGAACAGCCGAAAGAAGAAGATGACGATGATGATGAGCCATGGAGACTTACAACACCAATGACTAACTCTTTCCAAAACTTAAAAACTACTTACTTATGCTCTTAACAGAAACAGAACCTGGACAATATAAAATCAAATTAAAAACGGCAACACTAATTTCTATGCTACTATCAGTATTCTGACAGTCGGCACTTTAAGTTACATTATTTTTTTTTTTTTATCATAAGCAAGTGAAGGGAAACACACACCACATCTATTCCTTAAAATTCAGTATTTTGAAATTCAGGATTGTAAGCTTTCAGTATAATGAGATTCAGTCAAATGAGTTTTCAGTATTTTGAAAATTAGGTATTGTGGACTCAGTCAAATGAAATTCAGTATTTTGAGATTCAATCATGTGAAGTGCACTCATATATATATATATGTATATATATATATATATATATATATATATGTATATATATATATATATATATATATATATATATATATATATATATATAAAATTTATTTATATATATATATATATATATATATATATATATATATATATATATATATAAATATAAAACGCCCATGCACTGGCCCAGCAATCAAGGAGCCTCAATCCTCACCACTAACACCAGTGAGGGCCATCCATACATGGAAAGGATAACAAATACACACACAGTAAAGTACAGTTTCCCTTAAGAGCATACAGAGATCACAGTCAGTCTGGAGCTGGTTTCTCCCTTTCTCTCCAGGTCCCAAATAATACTCCCCACTGGCACAGCTATAGGGTCCAGATCTCAGCCTAGTAAGCAAGCTATAACCTCCAGCGCCCTCTCTGTCCAACCAGTGCTTCATGTCCCTGCCCAAGTAGCTGACACACACACACACTTTGAAATAAGGGTTTATACAACCACACAGACACACCTGGGGAAGCTGGCACAGGTTCTCCAGCTGTGCCCCTTTTCCGCCCAGTCTAAAAAGTAGTACCAGCTGCCACCACCCACTAATGTCAGCTACTCATAGGCCCTTCTGAAAGGGTGTCCAATTATTACTGTGCAATATTATTATCCAAATGCTAAGTGTAACTGAACAGTCAAGGCTTATTAGAGTGACGTGGTACAATATTACTATGTACATGCAATGTACTCTAGAGCTTAAATGAACTCTACATAAAACAGCCACCGTTGAAAGGTTTAAACATATTTAATAATAAATAATAAAAACACAAAACAATACTTCTGACTACACAGTGCTAGTCAAGTGTTCAGAGATCACAGAGAAATACTTAAAATAATATTGCAGAAAAGTTCTGACATCAACACAGAAAAAACACAGTCTAATCTTCCTAATTGCTAGCTATTTCTAAGAGAAAACACAATTCTAAATAACTTACATATAGAAACAGGCAGTGCTGGTGATGTTGGATGTTCTCAAGACAAAATGCTCTGAGCTCTGTGATTCTCTCTCTTTAAATTGATAACACAGAGCTGCTTCACATGACATAATTCTTCACACTTCTCTGGTGTTCCCAGGCTAACAGAAACTACATTTACATTCTTTACACCTGGTCAGAAACCAGAGCAATAAAGGACATTTATAGATGCAAATTCTAGCCATTAACTCTGGTCTTAAAACAATAGGCAGGATGTCTCCCTCTAGACATATTGGCACCAAATTTTGACATCAAAGAATTGACTTATCAGCTTTGTTACAGCAGAGTGTACTGTTGTTACATTTTTGCAGTTCAATATCCAATGCAGTCTTTTCACATTTAAGAGAACAAGCCTGTGGCTTACATTAATATTTACAAATGACAGAATTATCTACTGAATTATATCTGACTAGGCTGGCAGCCTTCACCTTTCTTCACAATATATATATATATATATATATATATATATATATATATATATATATATATATATATATTTACATATATGTGTGTGTGTGTGCATAAGTGTGTGTGTGTGTATAATATATATACATATATATATATATATATATATATATATGTGTGTGTGTGTGTGTGTGTGAGTATTTTTATATGTATACATTTAAGTGCCAAAAGTACAATAACACATGCTAGGTAGAAAACTTAGCAAATATTACTATACGCTGTGTGTGTGTGTGTGTGTGTGTGTGTGTGTGTGTGCGTGTGTGTGTGTGTGTGTGTGTGTGTGTGTGTGTGTCTGAACAGAATTAGATCTGAATTACTGATCTATGTCTTAAATAGCTGCGAATTGCAAGAACATAGTATGTAGAATACTTTTTTAAAACTCAGAGCTACTGGTACATGTTTTCTCAGTATCTCTGAGTAAGGTATTAGTAAGGTAAATTAAGTAGTAAATGACTGCCACACTTAATTACCTGTGAACTTGAGTCTAGTTTGACATTTGCTTAAAAAGTCAAAGCTAACACTGAATTCACTCGTACTTAGCTAGGTGATAATAATAAAAAAGTCTTCCCTCCCTTTCTTAACATACTTTGTCAACAGTGCAAAACACTGAATGATACAACACTGAGCAATACATAGTGAATCACAGAAATGTGAAGCATAGAAGTGCATGGGAAATATGTTGTATGAGATTGTGGAATAGTGGGAATCAGTAAATTGGCCCCTTTCCCACTGTAGTACAGCCTCAGCGTTGGTATACATTATTAACTTAGAGTGTAGGGAGTGCAGGGGGCTTGCCTAATGCAAAAAAGATTGTTTTGTCTTTCGGTTGGCTGATGTTCCATGGTTCAATATTAATGGCTCAATGTTTAGCTGTTCGATATTTTGAACAGATAATGAAGTGATATAGTACATGTATACAAAATGGGGCAACACACAAACACACACACACACACACACACACACACACACACACACACACACACACACACACACACACACACACACACACGCATATATATTTATTTATATATATGTTGTATCTTTCGGCTTTTCCTGGTTAGGGGTCGCCAAAGTGGAACTCCAGTCCGCTAATGATTGGCAGTAGATTTTTACATACCGAGTTGCCAGCCCTGGCGTACAACCTTCAACTAAGGTATGCCCATTCACGCATGTCTCCACACAGAAGACGCTTTACTGAGAATTGAACAGGACAACGTCTTACTGTGAGGTGACAACGCTACCGCAGCACCACCACCGCATATATACTCATTTATACAGTGGGGTAACATGAAAAGAGTAGTAGAGAATGGGTAAGAAGATAGGAAACAGGCAGAGAGAGTCTAATTAAGTTTTTTGGATTTGGGACAGTCATTTGTTTCAGGGATGTATGGTATGGCAGTAAATATGGGGTATGTTGGAAATGAGAGCATAAAGATAGTAGTTGAATGGCTAGACATGCAAATAAGAAAACAATGGGACTGGAAAGGAGGAGGCAACAGGAGACCTGTGCACAAAAAGAGATGAAAAATGTAGGGAGAGAATAGCAGAGAACCAGGAGACACAGGCCAGTTTTCTCAGAGGAGCACGGGCAAGCACAATGGCACAGGATAAAAAGAATGTAGAAAACAGGAGATATAACAATAAAAAAGAGGACAAGGAGATGGAAGCAAAGGCAAAAGGAGAGGTACAAACAACAGTGAAAAGTGATGAAGTGGAGACAGTGCAAGAAGTTGTAGTGTAAGAACCAACACCATATAGAGAGTAGGAGGGAAGTGACAGGGAAGAGCACTTAATCAAACAGGAGAAGCAGTGGGTAAAATGGACATAGTTTGTAGGAAGAGTAAAAGAGGGATGGGAAAGGTATCTGGTATAGCACAAAGATGGGACAACCAGCAAATGCAATACGGATGGCTGGACTGATGAAACCATTACATATGAGAAGGCTGGTGTCATGGGGCAGGAAGCAAATGAGATGAGAGCCATTGAGGGGACAAGGAAGGCAGTTTTTTTTTTTTTGCAGACTCAGTCATCAAAGTCAGCAAGAGTCTTTCCAAGTCATGATTGGACTGACAGGACTGCACTGAAACTTTTTCTGGGCATAAACTTGGTAAGACATAGGAAGAGGTAAAAGAGGTGATAACTAAGGGGAGAAGGGGTCTACGGTACATGTGGCCATCTATGACTTGTTAGTGGGACATATGAAATGGTAGGAAGCAGACTAGTGGAGGTGATACTGAGATGCCACTATAGGTGGTTGGAGGCAGCATTCTCAGAAATGCTACCTGTGCCACCAGCAAGCGTACAGATTACAGAGTATAACCACTGGCTGTGTCAGTGTACAAGAAAGAAAAGCTTTAGACTGACAAATGGATGAAATGTCATGGCAGACAATCCGGATGTATGCTAGTGACTGGTTCCATCTTAATCCCTATGAGATACTGGTGCTCATACCTCTCAACCTCTTAGAGCAAGAAATCTGGACAAGGACATATTTAAAAGTGGGACAAAAGCCCAAAAATAGGGATAATTTTTAAAGATTGCTCTTACAGACTTATAAAGTTTATATTCCTTTATAAGTTCCTTCCTTCACCAAGAATGATGCCACAATATAGAGACAAGATGATCAGCTTTAACAATTGGCTTAATGTCTGGTGTCATTCAAAGGGGATCCAGTGTCTGTCTGCCTGGGATGACATGCTTGACAAGCCACGCTTGCACCTGTCACCCCTGGGATTCTGGATATTGGCTAAGGCTCTTGCCACCCCTATAGTGCCTTTTTTAGGCAAGGCTCAAATTCTAAACCTACCACCCTAGAAAACAAAAATGGGAAGAAACTGAGGGTAATGCTGCTCAATGCCAGAAGTCTAAATCTCAAAATGCACGCACTCGAGGCCCTTCTCAGTATGGAGAACATCGATGTCTGTGCTGTAACTGAAACCTGGTTCAAGGCTCCTGAGAGCACCCCGGCACTATTAGGTTTTACCTCATATCATGCATTCCGGCCCCAAAACCCGGACCACACCACAAAAGGAGGGGGTGTATCCATATTCATAAAGGATACCCACACCTCCAGGTTGGTGGCAACGCACAAAGCTTCGGAAACCATCCAGGTGCAACTAACCATAGGCAAAACTGCTCTACAAATTGTAGCATGCTACAGGCCACCCTCTCAAACTCAGGAACACCACACAGCCTTCCTGAAGACACTGGTGGGTATAAATGTATCTCCAAACACCATCATATTGGGTGACTTCAACTACCCAAATATAGACTGGGAACATTACTCAAACCCTAACTTTCTAGCCCAACGGTTCCTGGAGTTCATAAATTCAAATGCCATGGAACAGCTAGTCACTGTTCCCACGAGAGGAGAAAATATACTAGATCTCATTATCACAAACATGGGGACAAAATGCTCCTCACCGGAAGTATATCCCTCATTGGTGAGATCTGATCATAAACTAATCTCACTGGAAATCCACATCCCACCCCCATCCCAAACAAAAAAGATCACAGTGAAGAACTTCTCTAAAGCAAACTTCACACTACTCAAGACTGGTGTGGTATCCTTCAAGGCCCATGAGACAGTGGAAACCACAACCCAAGCTGCGGAAGCCCTTACAAATGCCTTCTATGAACACCTCCAGGACTGCATGGATCAGGCAATCCCAAATAAAACCAAGACTCTTTCCACAAAGGGCAAACGTCCAGTCTGGTGGACCCCAGCCATTAACAAACTTTACAATAAGAGGAGAAAGCTATTACATGATAGAACAAAATTCATAAAAGGGAAGTCACCCCTGATCATTATTAGTAAAAAAATGCGAGCACTCATAAAATCAACTAAGGCCAATTTTGAGAGAAAAATTGCCATGGATTCAAAGGACAATCATAAGGCCTTTTCAGCTATGTTAGGAACCTGGGTGGAAACTCCCAGATATGCTCAGAATTAGTCCAAAATGATACAAAAATCACTGAACCCACAGACATTGCCAACATACTGGCAGACAGGTTCAGTGCAAACTTCACCCCTCTCCCCTAAAGGAGAGATAACTATCCCAGCGGAGTGTAGCCTCCCAGACATCTCAAATGTGCAGGTGAAAGCTGCTCTCTCTAAAGCTAAAAACACAGCATCAATGGGACCGGATGGTGTCCCCGGCTGTGTGCTACACGAGCTAAATGAGGAATTAAACCCGCACATAAGGCAGCTGTTTAATCTCAGCCTTACCACAGGATACGTGCCCAAGGAGTGGCGTACGGCAACTGTGGTCTCACTCCACAAAGGTGGTGCCTCTACGGACCCTGGTAATTACCGCCCCATAAGCTTAACAAGTCTAGTCTGCAAAGCTATGGAGAGGATCATAATGGAGCTCATAAACAAAGATATAGGGGACTTGCAGACATTGGACCCGACCCAGTTTGGCCGTCAAGGGAAGATCATGCCTTTTGAACTTGGTCGACTTCTTGAAACAGTCACCAAGGCCATTGATGAGGGAAAGGCAGTCCATACAGCCTACCTTGACCTTGCAAAGGCTTTCGACACAATACCCCACTCGGGTATTGTAGAAAAACTTACCAGCTTAAATGTAAACCCATATGTCACAAGATGGGTTGCAAACTGGCTTAAGGACAGAACCCACAGGGTTAGAGTTGCTGGCGCTATGTCAGACTCCAAGCCGGTCACAAGTGGTGTCCCACAGGGCTCGGTCCTTGACCCCTATTGTTCGGCATCTACTTCTCAGAAGTACAGGCCAACATGGGAGGTCTTTGGCTGACAAAGTTTGCAGACGACTGCAAACTGGGCCATACTGGAAAGTGCAACGGACACGGATATCCTTCAGAAGGGACTCACGGAAACAGATAGCTGGTGCCAGAGCCATGGTCTGAAGTTAAATGCCAAAAATGTATAGTCATACCCTTCGGGAAAAACAAGGTAACCCCAAGCTACCATATAGGTGGCAATCCACTAAGCACAGAAGAGGTTATCAGGGACCTGGGGACCCAGGTTGACAGTGGCCTTTCTTTTGACACTCACGTTGCTAAAGTGGTTAGAAAGACCTTCTACATTGCCCACCTGATCATGAAGGGATTCACATCCAGATCTAGTGAGGTCATTGTTCCCCTGTACTCTTCACTTATCAGACCAATGATCGAGTACAATGCCCCATTCGGGATGTATCTCGCCCGACCTCTGCAGCAATTGGAGAGACCCCAAAAGTTTCTCACCAAAAGGATAAAGGGACTCCAAAATCTGTCATATGCTGCCAGATTGAAGAAACTCCAGCTCTATTCAGTCGCATACCGTCTGTTCAGAGGTGACATGTGCCTGACATACAAGGCCATGTCCAACCCGGAATTAATGGACATGCTCCACCTCAAAAAATCCAAATCCACCAAAACCACTAGAGCAAGCGACTTAAACCTTAGCACGGATATAAATAGGACGTGCTGGAGGGATAGATTTATCACTCAGAGACTCCTTATGCTGTGGAATAGAGTCCCAGTCCATGTGAGGCAGAGCACCTCGCTGGCTCTGTTCAAGAGAAATCTTGACCTGTGGATGGGAGATCGTAGGTTTACCCCGGGAATCATCTCTGTGTCACTGCTGGACAGAGGCACAACAAACTAATGGGTACAGTATTTTTTCATATAAGGGGTGGCGTAAGCCACAACAATTCGGGCTAGGCTTATAAATGCCTTGGGGCAGATAGCCTAGTATAAACCTATGAACCTATGAACCTATTATAACAGGTTTTGTATTAACATGAATTTTTTGAAGAGTATGAAGTCTGAAACTCAAATGCCTGTTGTTATTTTCTAATGTCAGTCTTTAATGATTTGCTAGTAATTTGCCAGAAAACCACAATTTCATGAAAAATGGACCAAAAATATGAGGCAAAAATCTGGACATTCTGTGAAAATCTGTACAGTTGAGAGGTATGCTGGTGGTTACAGCTTGGTTGGAATGGTGCAGTTCAAGGACTGCACCTTTAACCTAAAATGGAAAGGTGTGTTACAGAAGCAGAAGAGGGAGTAGATACTCAGGATGCAGAAAGAAGAAAAAATTGACTCAAAGCATAGCAAATGATTAAATAAAGGTTGCACGTCTGAGTAATATTATTATGCAGTGTGAGTAATTTAACTAAGAGGTTGTGATAGCTGTGGGCAATGATGCAGGGGAAGCTGAATATTGCTGTTATTACATAAACACTGTTCATTTTTCAAGAGGAGGTAGTACATGGTGGTACCTTGGCACAGGTTGTTCAGAAATGATGAAGATGTGACGGGCAGAGATGTAGTGATCTAAATAAAGGAGTGTTTCAGATGTATAGACATACTGAAGAAGGACGAGCAATCATGAAGAGGGCAAGGTAGTGGGCAGGGTCAGTACCTAGAGCAAGTACCCTCATGGATTAACACATGTGTGTGTGCGTGTGTGTGTGTGTGTGTGCGTGTGTGCGTGTGTGCGTGTGTGCGTGTGTGTGTGTGTGTGTGTGTGTGTGTGTGTGTGTGTGTGTGTGTGTGTGTGTGTGTGTGTGTGTGTGTGTTGGTGTATGTAAGAAAACACTAGTTTGGAGATACATTTATGCTGAATGACTTTTGTGCCCACATTGCACTGCTGTTATGTTTTGTTTTAGGAATTCAAAGGAATGTAGAAGGAAATCTTTTCTATTGTGTTTTTCTCATTAACAAAATACATAATTAATTCATTCAGGAATCACCATTAATTCTACAGCTATTTGCGTACTGTGCAAGTACTGTTTGTCACAGGAGATGCACATATTCTGGCAATTGTTTATAATAAGAGGTTTACTATCATAATTTTGACATTTCCTCAAGTAGTTAAAAAAGTTCAGTTACAGGCTTGCTGTTCCTGAACTGTTTGAAAGTTTCTGTGAGGCCATTTTTGCTTGGGCTGAAGGAGGGTCTCTCTGTTGATCAGTGGCAGTGACTAACATTGAGCAGCTTCCCTGCCCCCCCTCCCCGTAGAGGTGGTTACTGACTTGAAACTGTAGTTTTATTGGCCACTAGGGGTCATTTCCATAACTCCTTCATCTTCCTCTCTTAAAACCTAGTTGCCTCGTGGTTTGGGCGTCTTTTCAGGCTTGTTGGCTGTTGGTGAAGCACCCTCCAAGAGGAAAAAACGCTGAGAGAAGAAGGGAGCCACTTTTGAGATTTTAAGTATTTTTCTCTGTTTATTTGCTAAGTTTTTCTGCATAGCTGCCTAGCTTGAGCATTTTCTGGCTTGTTAAACTTGATTTCTGTATTAGTAGCTGTATTTAGAGCACAACCAAAAGCTGTTTGCTGAATTTCCTGTTTGCACTTAATTTTAAATCGTTTTTTTCTTAAAACTTGCATATTTTCTGTCCTTGACCTAGCACTCTTGTGTGGGGTCATTTACTGCACTGTTATAACTTGATATTACTTGTGAACCTCCGCTATCTCTGTAAAAAACAAAAACAAAAAAAAAAATCTTGCTTTTTTCCCACTTTTCTGAGAGTTAAAAAAGTTCAGTTACAGTCTTGCTGTTCTTGAACTGTTTGAAAGTTTCTGTGAGGTCATTTTTGCTTGGGCTGAAGGAGGGTCTCTCTGTTGATCAGTGGCAGTGACTAACATTGAGCAACTTCCCTGCCCCCCGTAGAGGTGGTTACTGACTTGAAACTGTAGTTTTATTGTCCCATTTGGGTCTATTCCTGCTTCTTTCCATCCCCTGCTATCAAGCACGCTTTAACGTGCTTTAGCGATTAGTCTTGGAGTTGCCACTAGAGCAGCATCGGGCAGCGCCGGTTAAACAAGGTTAAACTCTTTCTGGCTCCAGAAAGTCTGTTCTTCAATTTTTCCCTTAGAACTGCTCTGTTAGGAACCTAAACAGTTTACAACTACACTAAAAAGTGCAGCACTTGTTCCAAATAGCTTTTTCTTCTCAAAAAGCTCAGCACTTGTCTTATAAGCATATCCCTTGTCTTATAAGCATTCTCTTTGCAGGTCAAGCACTCCTATATTATACAAATCTCTCACTAGCAAACCCCCCCAGGAGTGCCCACTTCCCTGCTAAGCCCACTACTTTTCTGTCTCATACCAACTCATAATTCTTTCTAGCATGTCAAGGGTCAGATGCTGGCGTCCTCTCCTGCCCAGTTGGTGAATCTGGGAATTCTGAGACAATGTTACAATTGCCTCATGTACACGGACAACCCTCTCCTCCTCCCACGTAACACTAACACTTGTGAGAGATGCAGCTATTTAGCCAGACTGGAGGCTGAGCTCTCTCAACTCAGGACTGGCAAGACCAGGCAGGAGGAGAAGGCAACTACACACCACAATACCAGTCTCACATAACTCAACCACACCACTGAATCAAACGCATAAACACACTAAGACATACTCGGAGGCTCTGAGTAAAAATTTACCTAAACAGCAGAGGCCTCCAAAGCAGACACCCAAGCAACTGCAAACTCAATACACCACACAAACAACACATAAACAACAAAATCAGTGTGCAAAGCAGTCACTGCCCTTAAGGCCAAATACAACACCAAACATACTGGTCATAGGTGACTCCATAGTCAGACACACTGACGTCCCGCTCACCAGACTGAATAAGGAGAAGGTCACAGTAAGCTGCCTGTCGGGCGCTAGAATACACCACATAATGCAAGCACTCAGGTCTCTCAACAGCAGGTACAAGTACGACTCAGTCATTGTCCACGCTGGTGTCAACGACCTGAGACGTACCTCCTTGGACTACATGAAAAGAGACATTGAGGAGCTCTCTGATTATGTAGCCCAGGCAGGTATGACCCTGACCTTGAGCAGTATCCTACCTTCACCTAGAATGATGCCACAATACAGTGATAAGATGATCAGCTTTAATAATTGGCTTAAATTCTGGTGTCATTCAAAGGGGATCCAATGTCTGTCTGCCTGGGATGGCATGCTAGACAAGCCACGCTGCTTCGCAAGGGACGGCTTGCACCTGTCACCCCTAGGCTTCCGGATATTGGCAAAGGCTCTTGCCACCCCCATAGTGCCTTTTTAGGCAAGGCTCAAATTCTAAACCTACCACCCTAGAACACAAAAAAGTAAAAAAACTAAGGGTAATGCTGCTCAATGCCAGAAGTTTCAATCTCAAGATGCACGCACTCGAGGCCCTTCTCAGTATGGAGAACATCGATGTCTGTGCTGTGACAGAAACCTGGTTCAAGGCTCCTGAGAGCACCCCAGCACTATCAGGTTTCACCTCATATCATGCGTTCCGGCCCCAAAATCCGGACAACACCAAGAAAGGAGGGGGGGGGTGTCCATATTCATAAAGGACACCCACACCTCAAGGTTGGTGGCAACGCACGATGCATCGGAGACCATCCAGGTGCAATTAACCATAGGCAAGACTGCTCTGCAATTTGTAGCATGTTACAGGCCACCCTCTCAAACTCAGGAACCTCACATAGCCTTCCTGAAAACATTGGAGGGGATAAATGTATCTCCAAACACCATCATACTAGGTGACTTCAACTACCCTAATATAGACTGGGAACACTACTCAAGCCCAAACACTCTAGCCCAAAGGTTCCTGGAGTTCATAAACTCAAATGCCATGGAACAACTAGTCACCATCCCCACAAGAGGAGAAAACATACTTGATCTCATCATCACGAACATGGGATCACAATGTTCAACACCGGAAGTATACCCCTCACTGGTGAGATCAGATCATAAACTAATCTCGCTGGAGGTCCTCATCCTGCCCCACCCTGAAATAAAAAAGACCACAGTGAAAAACTTCTCAAAAGCCGACTTCACACTTCTAAAAACTAGTGTGGTCTCCTTTAAGGCCCCTGAGCCAGTGGTAAACATTACTCAAACCGCTGAATCACTTACAAATGCCTTCTACCAGCACCTACAGGACTGCATGGATCAGGCAATCCCAAACAAAACTAAGACTCTTTGTACCAAAGGCAAGCGTCCAGTCTGGTGGACCCCAGCCATAAACAAGCTCTACAACAAAAGGAGGAAGCTACTACAAGATAGAGCAAAATCCTTGAAAGGTAAGACACCTTTGATCATTATAAGTATAAAACTAAGAGCTCTCATAAAATCATCCAAGGCAAATTTTGAGAGAAAAATCGCCAAGGACTCAAAAGACAATCATAAGGCCTTCTTTAGCTATGTTAGAAAACTAGGAGGAAACTCCCAGATATGCTCAGAATTAGTTCAAAATGATGTGAAGATTACTGAACCTACACACATTGCCAACATACTGGCTGACAGGTTCAGTGCAAACTTCTCCCCCCCCTCCCCCCCAAAAGGAGAGATATCTATACCAGAGGATTGTAGCCCCCAAACATCTCCAACGCCCAGGTGAGAACTGCTCTCTCCAAAGCAAAAACACAGCATCCATGGGACGGATGGTGTCCCCGGCTGTGTGCTCCATGAACTCAATGAGGAATTAAACCTGCAGTTAGGACAGCTGTTTAATCTTAGCCTCACCTCAGGATACGTACCCAAGGAGTGGCGCACGGCGACTGTGGTCCCACTTCACAAGGGCGGTGCCTCCACCAACCCTGGAAATTACTGTCCCATTAGCTTGACAAGCCTTATCTGCAAAGCCATGGAGAGGATCATAATGGAACTCATAAATAAAGACATAGGGAACTTGCAGACTTTGGATCCAACCCAGTTTGGCTTTGTCAAAGGCAGATCATGCCTTTTAAACTTGGTTGACTTTTTCGAGACAGTCACCAAGGCCATTGATGAGGAAAGGCAGTCCATACAGCCTACCTTGACCTGGCAAAGGCCTTGACACAATACCCACTCAGGTATCATCGAAAAACTCATCAGCTTGAATGTAAACCCATACATCACAAGATGGGTTGCAAACTGGCTAAGTGACAGAACCCACAGGGTCAGAGTTGCTGGAGCCATGTCAGACTCAAAGCCTGTCACAAATGGTGTCCCACAGGGCTCAGTCCTGGGTCCACTCTTGTTCAGCATCTACTTTTCTGAAGTACAAGCAAACACAGGAGGGTTATGGCTGACAAAGTTTGCAGATGACTGCAAACTGGGCGCCATAGTCGAAAACACATCTGACACAGATATCCTTCAGAAGGGCCTCACAGAAACGGATAACTGGTGCCAGAGCCATGGCCTAAAGTTAAATGCCAAGAAATGCATAGTCATACCCTTTGGGAAAAACAAGGTTACACCTAGCTACCATATAGGTGGCAATCCAGTGAGCACAGAAGAAGTCATCAGGGATCTGGGGACCCAGGTTGACAGTAGCCTTTCGTTTGACACTCATGTTGCTAAAGTAGTTAGGAAAACCTTCTACATTGCCCACCTGATCATGAAGGGATTCACATCTAGATCAAGGGAGGTCATCGTCCCCCTGTACTCATCACTCATTAGACCTATGATTGAGTACAATGCCCCATTCGGAATGTATCTGACCCGACACCTGCAGCAGCTGGAAAGGCCCCAAAAGTTCCTCACCAAAAGGATAAAGGGTCTCAAAAATATGTCTTATGCTGCCCGACTGAAAGAACTCCAGCTCTATTCAGTCTCATACCGCTTGCGCAGAGGTGACCTGTGCCTGACATATAAGGCCATGTCAAACCCTGATTTGATGAATATGCTTCACCTCAAAAAATCTAGATCCCTCAGAACGACAAGCGCGGAGACTTAAACCTTGACACGGTTATTAATAGAACGTGCTGGAGGGACAGATTCATCACCCAGAGACTCCCTATGCTGTGGAACAAAATCCCGGTACATGTGAGGCAGAGCACCTCGCTGGCCTTGTTCAAGAGGAATCTTGACCAATGGATGGGAGATCGCAGATATACCCCAGGGATTACTTCAGTGTCACTGCTTGACAGAGGCACAGCAAAATAATAGGCATAGTTTTATTCAAACTAAAGGGGTGGCGAAAGCCAAATAACTATGGGCTAGGCTTATAAATGCCCTTGGGCAGATAGCCTAGTATGAACCTATGAACCTATTACTTACTCGAAAAAATAAATGTCATAAAATGACAGCATCAAACAGTCACAATTATAACACATTCAAAATGCTGACATTTTGAATTCCACATTGTCAACATTTTTCAACTTACCTTGACATCTGGTGACTTTCTACACATGTTGTGCAGGGGGCAAACCTCCCTGTATCCCTCATACCCCTACTAATTATATATTACAACTCTGAGATCACACTACAGTGAGGAAGGGGGTGAGGAAAGGGATTAATTTCCCGATTCCCACTGTAGTGTGATCTCCAATCAGAATTTCAATCTCACAAAAGTGAATGCACACTCGCATTCACTGTTGAAGGTTTGACATTTTTCAAATCACTGTTAGGATAACTTTGAAAACTGCCTTTCGGTAATCAGAGTTTGCATAACTGCCTTTGAAATTTTAATTGTAAACCATATTAAGATACACTAGGATACACAGTAACAAATTCCACCATTGGTGTGTAGTGAGTTGCTGTAGAGACACAGTTGGTTGCTGCCCATTTAAATGTTGCATTATTAAAAAATGTTTTTTCCAAAAATCAATGGACAAAAATTAAAATGCAGGACAAAGGAAGATAGCCATCTTCTTTTTTCCTATTCTTTGCATGGAATGAACCCACCTCTCAACTGTCCTTGATTTTAAAGCAAACAGCTCTAAACTGTCACTAGTTTTGCTTCATGTTTTTGGCCCATCCCACTTAAGATTTTTTTAAATTCAGGCTGCCAGTAATATTTTGATACATACCTTTCAACTGTCCAATTTTAACCTCCTATTTTTGATCAGATCCTCATAAAATAAGTCAGTAAGTACTGACAGGTGTTTCACTTTCAGGTATCATATCCTTCACGAAAACGTGGTAATGAAAACATGACAATATAGCAAACTTTAAAGTTTATTAGAATGATATTTAAAATATGCCCCTGCTTCCAGTTCCTTGTTACACCATTAATTTAAATAACTAAATTATTTTGTGCTTTGTCCAGATTTTTTGCCATATGAGGTTGAGATGTATGATGGGACAGCAGAGTTACACATTTTTTAATTTTTTCACAAAATGCACTTAACTTAAAAAATGGTGTTTTTTAAGTTCTCGAGTGATTTGTAGTGATATTTAAAAATCTTTTCAATTTTTTGTCCTTTGTCCACCTTTCAACTTTGTGCAGAAAATGTTAACATTTAAACTGCAGTGTCATACTTAACTAACAGCTACATCAGGATGGCAATCAAGTCAGCACCGACCACACTTGTGTGAACTATAATGGTGTTTCTTAATGTCAGTGGTGGCTGGTGACTTCAAATCAAAGTTGGGTTGCAGGAGACAGTTGAATGGGTAGGGCCAATGGGAAGGAGTGTGGCCAACCAGAAAGGGGTGGAGCTATGCTCAAAACAACAAAAACTGGGACTCTAATTAAATATGCTGCCTTGGGTGCCAAACTGTCATTATGAGTGTCCAATCAAGACAAAATGAAGTGTAGAAGAAAAAAAAATATTTCAGTGCATTGGCTACATGACGGCTTACTTAATATCTAGATGGAAACAAAAAGGTTGTGAGGCATGAAACAATAAATTACTTTTTAAATACATTACTGGAATGCCAGTCAAAATCAGGTATAAAAAAACAAGTAACACTCAACTCAAACTACTTCTCCTTGCACTGCAATTTTAATTAAAATTTATATTCCGCTTTATAAAATTACCAGGCAACATGCTGAAAGTAGCAATCTCTGTGATACTTCCACTTGTAAAAATGTTTCTTATCCAAAAAAGACCTGCTGCCTGACAGCAACTAACTACTTGTTTCATTGGGAAAACATGATCAAAGTAAAAAATGAACAGCAAACAAGAAGCAAGCTCAAGATAAATTGCTTAAAGGATTCCTGCACAAGTTGTGGACCACACATGATAGTTTGGCATTCTGCTAAGTTTACGGGTAAAGCCTGGAAAGATGACTGCAAGTCTCCAACAAATGCAATGAGCTTCTGAAAATACTGTGATTCTGTCCTTTATTATAAATACCGTCATATACATTTCAATACCTAAGGCTTATACATTATCTAGTTATATAAATATTCTCTGCATGGCAACAACAAAAAGGCTTTCAGTGTTGGTAATTCTTTAACAGTATGCTTATTAAAGCTTACTTGCATCTTACAATCTCAGACAAGCTTACCTGATGATCATTAAAGCGTTGCTACTTAAAGACAGAACAACAGGGACTGCAACAACATCCATTTTCTGAATAATAAGAAGCATAAATCAACAGTGTAAAAATATGACAGAAAACCAGAACATTCTGCAAAATCAAGGACAGATGAAAAGCCACAGTAGTACTTGTGTCTACCTTGGATGGTGGGATACTCTGCACATTTACACTGCATACCTGCTCCTTGCCTTGCTTGGACACATCCAGAGTCACTACATGGGGGAGTGGAGTGCAACAAGTATGTCACAATTTGAAATGTCTCTGGCTGACAGTGATGGCCCTGACACATTTGTCATACCTCTCAACCTCAGAGCAAGAAATCTGGACAAAACCATAAATAGAAGTGGGACAAAGGCCCAAAAAGAAGGACAATTTTTAAATAGTGCTCTCATAAACTTAGAAAGATAATAGAATAATAGATCTTGCATTAGTATGAATTTTCTGAAGGGTATGAAGTCTGAAACTCAAATGTCTGTCATTATTTTCTAACTTCATTCTTTAATGATTTGGCACTAATTTGCTAGAAAAACATAATTTTATGAAAAACGGACCAAAAATGTGATGCAAAAATATAAAATAGCCACACAATACACCTGGGAACCTGTCAAAGAAGGGACACTTTTTTAATATTAGTACCGTTAAGTTGAGGAGCTGACAAAATAAGAGAACCTACATGCATTTCTGAAATAAAAGTAATCTATAACTCTGATCATTACATTTATTTATTAATTGTAAACCCTCCACATTTTCTTCCAAAATTGCTATTTTGCATAGGGATTATTAGGGGGAGAGCAACATTTTGAGCCTACATTAGGGACAGTTGAGAGGTTTGGATATACCTAATTCTATAAAGTGATTTATTTGCATGTACATCTCAGTCTCTTAATGCAGGAAATCTGGACAAGGCCAAATATATTGGGGGAACATACAGACAGTACTAAAAATTGCTTTCATATAAACTTAAGACAGTTGATAGAATAACAGGTCTTACTTTAGCATGCATTTTTTCTTAAGGGTATGAAGTCTGAAACTCAATGTATGTCATTATTTAGTGACTTCACTCCTAAATGATTTGCCAGAAAAAACACAAATTTTATGAGGAACAAACCAAAAATAAGAAGCAAAAATCTATTCATTCTGTGAAAATCTGGACAGTGGGGAGGTATAGTTCAGCCGGGGCTGTCTTTGAGTTTGCCGCCCTTCCCCCCCTCACAAAATCATGGCCAAATGGGGCCTTCCCCCTGCATCCATTCTAATGTCCCATTACTTGGTTATTCCACCCCATTTACCATAAACACTATAATGTGCATACTGCTTTACTTCTACGATGATTTGGATTTTATTTAAAAGTTTTATTTTACATTTTACAGCACAAAAACACCTGCTAAACAAAGCAATGCAATCTCACAATGAAAATGGACTTAGCATTACAACTTCACTGCCCTTGAAACTCACATTAATTGAAACAGTATTGAATCTCACATTCAAAGAAAATACATCTGGCCAGTGGCAGATAAAGATTAACTTTGGGCTGTTTTCAAATCATAGGCTCCTTGCACATGAAACATACATTTGTTCTTTGATACACCTTCCTGATTATATTAAATTATATTCCTTGTATAATACAGTACAGATGTTAGTGGGAGTTTTAAATTTATTGTTTTGAACATTTTTTCAGTAAACAATGAAACAAAATGCATGCACCAATAATGACAAAACTGCCCAGTTCAGGACATTCCCATCATAAAAGTCTACTCAAACTTCTACAATCAAGCAGTATCAGTAAATATGCACAATCTCTGCAAAAGTAAAAGTCTTCTAAAAAATTCCACATTAAAGAAATCTGTAACTAATGAAGAGGTTGCTGCTAGCACACAGCTTTATATTTCATTGTTTCATTTACAAATAAAGTGCCTGTTGCCCCTGAGGAATAAATTGCTCATGTTACATTAAAAAATGAAAAGCTAGTACTATTCCAATAGGGAATGGGTGGCAAACTGATAACAGGTTCATAGTTACTAGGTATCACTGCCAAAGAGGATATTCTCAGGACTGTAGCATACACCCCCTTTAAAAGTACAACACAGTACAGCATCAGCAATGCATCTATATACTGTGGTAGTAGAACCCACAGCCTTCTGCATCAAAAGCAAGTACCATACCTGTTGTACTATTAACAATGGAAGCAGACTCAGAATAAGCAACACTAAACCTCTCTTTCCCTGAAGCTCTTAGCTCCTTGTAAAATCCACTCGACACTCAACTGTATCTCTCAACTTTTCCCCACATGAGCACAGGAAATCTGGAAAAAGCCAAATTTTATTGGGGGGGGGGTGAAAGCCCAAAAAACAGGGACATATTTTAAACACTACTTGTATAATCTTGGAAAGTTCCTAGAATAAAATGCTTTACTACCACCATGCATTTCACTGCCAAGTCTTGAACCCAGGACCCTATGTACTGCAATCAGAGCAACATACCACTATGCCAATTCAGCTGTTACTTGAAATACAGGAAGACTAAAACTGAAATGACTATCATTTAGTGAATTTAGTTCTCACCATAGCTCTCAACCTCTTAGCACAAAACACCTGAACAAAGCCAATAATGGGGGAATACAGCCCCCCCAAACATAGTCAGTAAATTCAGTTCTCACCATAACTCTCAATCTCTTAGCACAAAAAAGTTGGACAAAGCCAATAATGGGGGAATACAGCCCCAAAATAGGGACACATTTCAAATACTGATCTTATAAACTTAGAAAATTGCTAGAATAAAATGTTTTGCGTTACCATGTACTTTCTGAAGAATATGAAGTCTGAAATTCAAATTGTCATTATTTAGTGAATTCAAAATTCAGAAAAACATAGATTTTATGAGGAACAGAACAGAACAAAAATATCAGGCAAAAATCTGACCACTTTTCACAAGTGGTGGTGGGTAGGGAATTCAGGCTGTTGCTACCTGCACCCTAGGTTCAGGGTTTGAGCCTGAGTTACTTTCTAGCCACCAGTTATAGTTAATGGGGCATTTTGTACACACACATACACACACACACACACACACACACACACACCAAAAGCCTGCCTGAGCAGAGTCCATCATTCAAAGCAGCAAAAGCCAGTACCTGCTTTTCCCATTCAAAAGCAGCTTCTGTTTCCGATCATCCCAGGGAATGCAAAAGTCCCATACTTAAAAGCCAGAAAGAATCCATTGCAACAGCTCATGTTTCCAATCACACACATGCATGCACTGAGTCCAGCCTCAGACTGCAGACCTTGCAGTCCGATCTCCTTCCAGTCTATGCAGTTGTAACCGCATAGGCTTCTGGGGCATTTGCAGATTGTTGCCTTCTTTCCTAATCTGGACTGGTTAAACAGCAGTCTGGACTTGAGTTCTGAGCACATGTGCAGAGTTCCGGGACTCATTAATTTTATTTTATTCTGTTTTTAATTGTTTTTGTACAGCTGGGGGAGGGGGCTGCAGTCCTGCAGTCCAAAAGCACAAGCTGCCACTGCTTAATGTAAGCTATTACCCACATTCTCAGATATATACTAGGCATATGCTGTTGTTAATTGATTTCATTTTAACAAAGCTCATAGAACTTTAATCTGAAATGTAGTCTGCATTTGGTTTGGTTGTACTATTATCTTGTTTCATTTTAACATTTTTTTCATATTGGCTTATTATAAAAGGTGTTTGTTTTTTGCCAGATTACACTTAAATGATGTCTATAATTTCTAAACTTATGCATTCACTATGATACTAGTTTTGGGCAGAAAACACAAGTACACTGCAATAGTATCTCTAAGAGCTTTTAACATTATTTGATTTTGCATTTTTTTTTTTGAGTATTGCTGCTGTAGCTAAAATGTTTCTGTTTTTAAAACCTTTTAAACTGATGACATGATAAGCAGGGTGATGAGAAAAGCTAATGTTTTACCACAGTAGCTCAGATGTGAAAAATATTCATGTAGACTATCAGTTGTCTGTCTGGTGGAAAAATAAAATGCATCACCATCCTGTTTATGACACACACACACACACACATTTTGACCAGCCCTACTGATAAAAGGTACCTGCTTTTCAAGTTGAGACAGTTTAGCCTTGCAGTAAAATGTAAGAATTTACATAAACATTTACAAGTGATCTGAATGTTCTTGAGCATTTACTTCCTCACAAAGAGATCAGGCACATCTTATATTTCACTTCATATACTATATGGTATTTGCCAGTGAAATATGTCACCTATTCGATAGACATTTCAGGACACTCCCAGGTGGCCTAGTTCTGACTTTGAGCTCAAATGCTTTGAAAAGATCAGGTGTTAGGAGGAGGAAGTTCAAGGTGCGGTATCATTCTGTATTGGTGTGCACACTACATATGCTATAAGGTACAGAATGATTAACAAAGGCTAAGTATAACATATGGTACTTTATTCACCTCTTTTTGGCTTCCTTCATATACTCATTACATAATGGTAGAGTTTACTTTTTAATCATGTTTTTATTATTGTATATTTTCTTTTTTAGTTATGTTTTGTCAGACTAGATTGTCTCAGATATGTATGTATTATGCACTGCTTTATATATTCATAGATTGCTACTAGGCTATCAACCTGGGGGGGGGGGTGTCCTGCATACAAATAAGACATTGAAGGTCAGGCATTTATAAGCTACCGCTGTCCATAAGGGATACAGGTGACATTTTATTGGCAATGTAACTTTTCTAGCAGCTTTTTTGCATGTGTATACTATTGATTCATCTCATTTTAACTTAGATTGTATATATAAACTTTTTAATTTTTGATACTACGTTACAGCTGGTTTTATTCTGCTAACTTAAACCTCCTCAACTATTTATTTTATGTACTATGCACAATGTAACTTTTATACTTGTTTCTTGGAGACTTTCTTCCTGGTACTTCACTGAAAATGAGCTCTGATAACTTGAACTGTCCCGTTTAACAAACATAGACAAATATGTGAGGTAGCATACTATGAGTTGAGATCCATCAGAATGAATGTTCTGAACTGTAACATGAAATATAATGATATAATGCATGCATCTGGTATCACACAGTGCATTCTGAGTGGCATACAGGCACAAAACTTGCTATATCACAGTATCAGCTTTTTCACACAGTGACATGGGCATGTCTTTTACGTGTCATTGTTTTCATTCCATCATCCCAGCTTTATAGGTTCATAGGTAGTTACTACACATGCAGTCCAGGAGATCATAAAAAAGCCTAGCTCAGATTCTGAATTGTCCTACAGCACTGTCTTAGTTAAGTGACTTGCTCAATGTCACACAGTAGGAAAATGAAAGCTAAGAGAATCAAACCCTGTACCACAAGAGGTAGCTTGTTAACAGCTCAGATTCTTAATCCTCTGCACTACCCACCAGCTTTGCATGCTTGCTCCTTGACTGCTGCTATATTTGCATTTTATTTAGTTTGTTAGCTGGGTGATATTCCATACTGTTTGGATATTGCTTAAATAACATACTTATTTCTAGGGTTTGCTTAGTGTATTGATACTTTACTTATATACCACATATAATAACTTCACATGTTTTTTTCTTCACACCTTCCTTTCCATCATATTTATTTTTTCTACCTTGAATATGGAGTAACTCAAGACTATAATTTTAGTGCAACCAGGAATTTCATAAAAGAACTAATCCTATTCCTTGCTCTATTTCTGTAACTTTAAGGAATTCAGCTACACCTTGCTGAACAATATGTCTGATTTTTGCTATGTCTTTGACTTCCTGTATTTTCTCCATGTTGTGCAATATGCTGGTTGATTATCTGGCTGAATTGCAGAAACTGTGTTGTTAACAGCTTTTACCCTTGATCCTCTGCCAGAACAAATAAGTAAGACTTATGTTTGGCATTATAAAATGTATGGACAAATAACGTGAGGTGGCATACTATGAACTGGGGTGTCATTCAACCAAAGCAGTGCAAAGATAACAATGAATGTGTGTTACTCAGAGATGGTATGTTGTTCTCTGCTGAAGAGTCAGATGTGTGAGGAAGAAAGTGTGATAAAAAATATATGGAATGTAAAGATAAGGAATACAGTGACAGGCATTCCTATGACTCAAAAATCTACTGTTAACTTTGAGTGCCCATCATTTTCATGAATTATTCAGCATAAGGAAGTGATGCACAGTCTTTTGAGAACATTAAAACTTTGTCACCTGATCAAGGGGAAAGGAAGTATCATGCAACATAATTTTCAAGTGAACAACACCCATCTGAAGCAGTGCAAAGACAGCACTGAATACATGTTCCTCAGAGATTGTATGCTGCTGTCAGACATGTGAGGAAGGAGACAGAGACTGGTGTCCACTACAGCAAGGACGGGTGTGCACTACCACAGAGACTGGTGTGCACTACTACAGGACACTTCTTCCTTAGAGTTGTGTGTGAACATAAATGAGGAACAACCTGGCCAGGAGTTTATATGTGAATGCATATTCTTTGTCTTTCACTAATTTCTGGTTCATTTACTCACAAAGATCCTGAAAGGTTTAAATTAAGTATAAACTGCAGCTTTTAGAGAGGGAAAAGATTCAAATATGGATCACTTGAACTGCAAAACCGTGAGCACAGAAAATGCCAAAAAAATACTGCCAGAAACACAGAAGAGTGAAAGTTGACTTCAAGCCATTTCTGCACTGGGGCAAGCTCTCCCTCCACTACTGTGAGGGGCATGTTCTCCGCACTTCCTGAACTTATATACATCAACTCCACAATAACACCAACTTGAAGGAGGGATAAATGTCCCAAAGGAAGGTAGTCTTTTCCGGTATATACTAAAAAATCACACCGGCAATGATTTCCTATAGAAAACAGCGACTGATATTATGTTTGCAGTGCCTTTTGCTTTGGGCAACTAATGCTGGAGGAATTTCACCTTAACTAACTGTAGAGGAGCCCAGGAAAAGATTTTTACCATACGACATGATATTGGTAGACAACTTGAATGTAACCTCCAAAAGCGCTGTATGGTTGTACAATGAGTCCTTCTTGCAGAAAACATTTGATAGCTTCACTATAGGGCCTGTTATGCCTGCAATGACTGGATAAAAAGCATAGAAAGTCTATTGCAGGTTGTGGGATAAAAACATTGTATTACAACAGCAATGACATGTCAGCCACAGGGCAGACATGTTTAACACAGGAGTCTTTCTGCATTAAATTACTGTGCTTAGGGCTAAGGGTTAAAACTGCAAACCACAATCAGAGAGTGTCCGTGAACAGTAATCTGATATGGTAGACTGCCCAAAGAATTGGAGTGCAAAACAAGTAA
Organism: Protopterus annectens; assembly: GCF_019279795.1. Lineage (NCBI taxonomy): Eukaryota > Metazoa > Chordata > Ceratodontiformes > Protopteridae > Protopterus > Protopterus annectens. The sequence continues at coordinate 1,113,844,746 of NC_056732.1, read as the reverse complement.
ATCCAGGTTAGTGCACAAATCTGGCATCAGCAAGCTTGAATCTAAGGAATTATTTAAGAAGTTCATGACTTGCCGGATTCCTTGAATGCAGTTTCTATTGCAGACAGAAAGCTAAACTGCCTGGTGAGAGCTGTCTTTGGCACAGCTATCAAAAGATACCCTGGACCAGTTCTGAGCTGTGTGTTGCATGAAGCAGCACTCATGGAAACATTAAGTAAATGTAAACAATTATACTGTAGACGAGTCAGCTCATGTCATATGTAAGTCATGCTTCTAAACACTAACACCTTTTCTGTAATTACAGCCATTAAAAGATATTTTTCTATATTATCCACTTTGATAATTTTCTTATACCTTTTCATGACTTTCCTTATTTTATTTTTATCTTCACTGGTGGGGATCATAGTGTTGTTTTCTCTTTTTGATACCACTGATTCTCCAGTATATAATCACCAAGTGCAGTACATACTTTCTGTAATATTGGTTAAATATGTGTGTGTGTGAAGTCATCATTATCATCATCAACTCCCTTTTTCCTATTTTATACTTAGTGTCAGGGAGTCACATCCACTTTCACTATCTCTCTCTCAAATCAAAGCCACCATCCTACCTTCTTCAACAGTCATGCCTGGCTGTCACAGATGTTCTCTAATACAATCCATCAGTCTGTTTCCTGTACACTCTTGTTTCCTCTTGCCTTCTTCCTGTCTCTGCCAAATCTTCTTCACCAGACAATATTCTGCTTTTCTGAACATGTGCCCTAACTACTGCAATCTGTTCTCTTTGACCTTCTCTTGAAATGGAGCTACTTTGGCTTCTGCACTGATGTCCTCATTTCTTTGTCTGTCCCACATTGTGCAACCCTCACCAGCTCTGCCTTTACTGCCCATGTCTGTGTACCGTAAAGTAGTACTGGTTGCATCATTGTTTTGTGAACTTTACTTGTCAGCTTCTTTGGCATTCTTCTGTCACACTCTACCCTGACACTCTGTTTGTGCAGGCCGTCTGATTTTTGCTTTGACCTTCCCAGACTTTGCTTCTCCTCAATCACCACATCCAGATACTTGAAGCTGTAAATTTGTTTCACTATTTACCTTCTTTCTCAATTTTCAGCTTCTTTTGATTTCCCATATTTGCTGCCATAACATGAAAATAAATAAATAGCTAAATAAGAAATCAATATGTACATTCACACAAAAATGAATAAATATCCTCCAAAAACATACACTTTTCTATTAGGTGGGTAAGTGTGAATTTACTCATCTAACATCAGGGATACCCCAACAACTTCTATGTACTGAGAAAGGTCTAATCATTTTAAATATCCACACTGTTGCTATGTGCATTACATCATTTTTTTTTCTGCGTCACGGTATTCCAAGTGATGCTGGTATTGGGAAAGCTAGTTTATTACTGTATCATGATATCTGGGAAAATAATGCTTCTTCACCTCTCTTCCCTGCCTTCATCTTGCATACCACCTCATGAGCGTTGATCTCCTTCTATAGTAAGTCTCCATGATTAATGTTGTTTCTAAAATATGTACTTTCCTGAGTACATTCAAGCTTCTGCCACATCACATTTCCTCCTGGGCATCTGTTTATAAATATCAAGTTTATTTAGTCTAATTCACACATTATCTAATACAGACCATGTTCTTCCACAGGATGTACTTTGTCATGCTTCAGTAACCATTGCACAGACAAACAGAAGCTTTTTTTAGATGCTTTTTTATTAACTGCTGCTCGCTCTCTCTCTCTCTCTCTCTAAATGACTGCTTTTCTGCACTCCTCACTTCCCTGTCACATTGTTTTTTTTAATGATTATGGGTCATCTGAAATAACTAAATAAATAAATAAATAAATAAATAAATAAATATATAAATATAAATAAATATATAAATATAAAAATATAAATATATAAATATGAAATAAATAAAAAGGATCCATTAAACTATAAAGAATTGCGTAAACCTATGCAAACATTAGAAAAAACAGTGGAACAATTTTGCAGGAAAGAATTGATTCATAAAATCATTTCTACAATGTTATTCAGGGATATGGCATAAGTGACTGAAATAGCCTAGCAAGAGATGATAGAGTGGTAGTAATGAACAGATCAGTGTAAATGAGGCTGTCATTAAGCATGGGAGTCTTTAAGATGACAAAATATCATAATGCCTAGCAGGTCAGTGCCTGGAGTACTAAATACAAAACAACACACATAGGCAAAATGAGAGAAAGTAGGGGATGGAGTGGTGCAAACCTTATTCACCCTGCTATGGTGAACAGTAGAAACCTGGTGAGCAGATGTACTACAAGACCAGACAGGCCTCATCAATACCAGGATTGCTGTGGTAGACAAAGCTCTATTATGCTGAAGGATTAAGGACTTATTGACCATTAAGGGGCAGGTAGGTCTATGTTAGTACCCTATATAATAGTAGGTAGGAGTATGTCAGTATCCTATATAATATGCCATGCAGTGTGACTGGCCCATCTTGCGGAAGACTGAGATTGTAACAGCCTTTTAAATCCTTGAGACATTTGCATTGCAGTGGCTTACAGGCAACATACTATGTGTAACTTAGTTATTTGTTTTCATAACCATGGGGTCAGTCCTCAACAGTATGCAGGTGACTACATAGAATTCCCTGATATTTTCAGGACCACATAGTCATCATGCAGGCATTCCACTGAGTGACAGGCCTGTTACTGGTGTTATGCACAACTAACTGCAACCATATAATATACCATACCATAGGGAGATCAAGGAATGGGAAAAGTGAACAGGAAGGAATCTACTTCAGAAATGACCATTTAGCATTTACCATGGATGGCATCATCAAATACTGTTTTACAGAATCTGCATTTGTCTGTTTCTCCCATGTCTTCAATGGATTTTGTAAACCAACATGCACATAGTCTACTATCCTGTGCTGCTAATATTAACCTTTGTTGTTTTGGTTTAAATTTACCGCTCCTTAACCATTCCTGTGTCAGATCCTGATTGACATGAGATTGTATCAGGAGTTTTCTGTACTTGCAACTATATTTATACCTTTTTCACATTTCTTGCCTTCTCATTTGATCCTTCTCCTTATATTGATTCTTTTGTTTTTTTGGCGCATTCAGTTGCTGCCTGATTTTTGTCTGCTTCTGATATTGCTTCCATTCTTGCTTGGCACCAATATGCTTCTGCTAAACTAAGCAGGGAAGTCATCTTAGATTTGTTCTTTTCATGTTTCAAAACTTTCACTATGTTTGGATCTGATAAGATGGGTCTAGGACTATTGAACGAAAGTTCGATAGTCCGAAACCAAGCTTTTACCGAAAAAAGCACTTTCGCTAAAGTCCCTAATAAACAGTAAAAAAAAAAACACACAACTAATGTTTACGCAGGGGGCAAGCCCTCCTGCACCCCCCATCCCACCCCCTACTTTTATATTCTCACTTCGAGATCGCACTACAGTGGGGAAAAGGGAATATTCCCTTATCCCCACTGTACTATGATCTCAGCAACAGCCATTCCCCCACGATTTCCCTTAACTTTTAGCATACTTCCGTAAAGTGTTTTTTCAGGAAAAAGCACTTTCGCGCAAGTATGCCCGGCCGTTTCAGTTTCGGAGAAATGGCCGTTCATCAAACAGTCCAGGACCCAATAAGATTACCAGATGGATATGGAATAGGTCTATATTAAATCAGCGAACACTTAAAAAAGCGAATGCTGATTTATCAACCCCATGTAATTGAAAGCTTACAATCCTGAACACTCGGAACAGCAATTTTTTTCACAGGGAAAAAAAAAAATCACTGTTCCATAAAAAAAAAATAAGAATAAAAATTTCAAAACATTACATAAAGTGGGGGGCTTTGCCCCCCACACCCCCCTACTTAAATATACCAACTCTGAGATTGCACTACAGTGACAAAAACGGCAAAGTAATGGAGGCGGCCAACCGATTTCTTTCCCAGGGAAAGAAATCGCTTATATGCCGTTTTGCTATTTTGCTGTTTCGTGCTTTCAAGTTCGATCAAGATGCATTTGAAGAATTGCATCTTCAGTTATATAATAGGAACCCTGTGGAATCCAATGATTGCAGATCTACATGTAATCAGTTTCGAGGAGGCCCATACCTCCTTCAGAATGAGGGATGTATAATCTTGGCATACACTGATTTTTATACATCATTTGATAAGTGTGAAGCATTTTTCTTGTTTTCCTGTCCAAGGGATCCAATACCTTTTGGGGCCAGTCAATCACCCCAAAATTGTAAGTTAAACCAGGAAGAGCAAATTGAGTCATAGCTTGGACTTTGTTCCCTAGATGTCAGGGCTGTTTTCAGTATTAATTTTAGTCGTCTAAAATACTCTTTACTGAGTTTTGTTCACATTTGTTCATGTTTTATTGCCAGTCCATCATTTTCCATGTAATTATACACTTCCTCCTGCTCAAGTTCTTTTATATCACATTTCTGTCCCAGACTGATATTTTCTTTGTGCTGCAACTTTCCTGCTTTAAATCTTGCTTTTGTACATTTCTCAATACCAAAATGACATTCTTATATCATCTGAGAAAGTTTTGACCACTTTCAGTTCCTCATCTGATGAACTATACAGTTTTAAATTATCCACAAAAAGAAGATGAGAAGTCTTTAGACATTGTGGCTGCCTGGGAGCCAAATTGTAAGCATGATCTAATCTGTTAAGTAGAGAGCTTAATGGTATAAGGGCAAGACAAAAGAGCAGCAGTGACAAAGATTCACACTGGAAAATCCCCCCCCCTTGAATTTTTATGCCTGGGATAATAATTTGTCCTTTATCATGGCTTAGCTGCAAAGTAGTTTGTCACTGTTTTATGGTCACTGTAATGTAATTGATAAATGTAGGGTGTATCATATATGTCTGTAAGCATTACTTTATCCATGAATGTGGGATGCTGTCAGATGCTTTTTTGTGATCTATCCGTGCCATACTTGATTTTTCCCTTTTTCACAATTCTCCATTATGACCTTATTTAACAACAAATGATCCTTTTTTCCCATATGATTTTCTTTTGTCATCCTTTTGTTCTATTGCCACAATTGAGTTTTCCTCTAATTATGGACTATAAACTGTCAGCATCAATGTCCGTATATAGTTTATATATCACAGGAAGGCAAGTTATAGGGCTATAGTTAGGAGCTTTTCTTAATTTTGTTTCAATTTCTCTGGCTGTTACTTCATCTCATTTCATATCATGTACATTTGAACTTCTTACTGTTTCTTTTACTTCTATCCATTCAGCATCTTTGCTATGTTCCAAAGGGTCTTCATAAATCTTCATAAATATTTTTCAAAAATGTCTGTATTTTTTTTTCTTTTTTGTGGTGTTTCTATTCCTTTTGCCTTGTTTCCCACTTCTCTATAAAATAAATCAATAAATAGCTTATTTTGTACTTTTCCTTTATATTTATCTGCGTACCGTCTAAGGTTTTCTGCCTGTGCTAATAGTTTATTATTTGCAATAGTGTACAATAGTGTTTTCTAATACTGCGTGTTGTTTTTATCATGTCTATCTTTCACAGTATTTTAGTTGATCTATTCCCTCTTCTGTACTCTTTTAACAGTGACACTTCTTATCGTAATTGCAATGTAATTTTCTCTATTTGATACTTCCATGATGGCATTTGATTTCTCCCCTTCCTTTCCCTTATTACCCTGTATTTTTGTGGTAAGACTTTATCTGTTATTAATTTAACTGTACAGTAGAATATCCTATTAACATCTGTTATATCACATGGATTTATCTTAATAGCCTTGATTACTGTGTTTGTTTTATCAGACTTCAAACATTTTGGGTCTTATTAACTTTCTGTAATCTGTTTCTTTCATCGATCTTGATTTGTCTGTCCATCTCTATTAAATCAAGCACCTCTTCCCTTAGATCTTTTTCTAAACTGAGGGCACATTCTTTATTCTCCTTTTCCTGTGGGCATTCTACAGGAAGTTCCAGAACATCTTCCTGTGACACATTCTCTTCAGCTGCATCCTGGATCATTTGTTGCGCTTTCATATGCAAATTCGCTGGCCTATCACTCTACAACATTGACTGTGTCAGAGTTGCCACCATTACTGCTCCTTCTCTTGCTGTGCAACTCCAGCTGAACATTTGTACTAGTTTAGGCTCCAGAGTATTTTCACATAACAAATGATCAGATACTTCCCATTCCAAATGTTTCTGCTTAATTTGGGGTCTCGTTGTTCTATCATGCTGTGACATTATCAGAGTTGGATTTTCTACACTACATCCATCACTTTGCAGGTACTCCATAACTTAATTTTGTATTTCTTTTACTTCTCCATTACTAACCCTCTTTTCAACTTTCCACCTTTGTTTTCTTATTTTTTGTATTGGAAAAATTTTCATATCAGGGTACCTTTGCCTGTATTTCACTTCAAATATCTTTGGTAATGCTTTTTTGTATTAATTAGTTTTGCTTTCAACTTTGCATAAATATTGCATCATGTTAAATCTCTTTTTGTTTCCTATGTCCATATTTCTTCTTCAGATGTCTCCAGCTCCTCCTGTTTCTCCTCAGTTTGGGTACTCATTGTTCCATCATGCTGTGACATAAACTGTTTTAGACTTTCTACACTAAATCATTCACTTCTCAGGTATTCCATAACTTCAGTTTCTATTTGTTTAACTTCTGCTTTAGTAATCTTCTATTCTATGTTCCTCCTTTGTGATATTTTTTTTGCATTGTGAAATTTCCCATATCTGGGTACCTTGCCTGTATTTCACTTCAAATATATTTGGAGCTGCTTTTTTGTATTGTTTAGTTTGGCTTTATCCTTTGCATAAATATTGCATCATATCAGATATCTCTTTCTTTCTCATGTTTCCTTTTTATACCTTTCAAAAATCTGTAGATTTTATTCATTTTTGCACTTCCTTAGTCACTTCTTTTTCCAAATGGCCCAAGGTTTCTTGCCCTATATAATGTTTTTAATAAACCTGTTGTATTAATGAACACAAAGTTGCATTTGAAGCATTTGACAGTTTTTCCTGTGCAAGCATTTTTCTTTCCTCTAATTTCTCTCTTAATCTGCTTGTATATATTCTGTCTGAAAATTCTGGGCTTCTTGCACAATAGTAACAATACATAATTTCTTTCTTATCCTCAATAGTACACTCTGTCATCTTTATGGCTCTTTTTGGCCTGTCAGTTTTGTGCTTTTTTGTGGACTACTACTTCATTCTACAACATGGGGGTCATCCTTCCCCTGAGCCTGACCTAACTCCATTGTAGGAATGTTTCCTTGCCTTGAGGATTCTACACTGTCATTTTTCCAGTTCTAGCACCAGTGTGCCTACCAGGATTGAACACTTTTTTATCCTGGGACTTGTGCACCCAGTTGTCTTTTTTAATTCTTTAACCTACTTTTGCTAATGATATATACTATATAAAATACATTCTATGTATCAGTATCATCTTGGTGAGATTTTGTAAAAACAGGGTCTACCTCGGGAAGGTACTCACCAAGACTTGGGGAATGAATTAAATTTCAGTAATACTTCTCTCCTTTGTTTATTGATTCTATCATTTCTCTGTTCAGACTCCTACCTCCTTAATGGAGCTAGCTCAGCAGGAGTAGATCAGGAATGGGATGGGGGAGGAATGGGATGTATTTCTCATGTAGATTGTTGGGGGATCAGAATATTCCCATTAATAGGGAGGGAGTAATGCAGTAAAATTGTGAGAGTGAGAGTAAAATACTGATGAGCAGGGGATTAGGAAGTGGTAGAAGAGGATAGTGAGAGGAGAGCAAGGAATGGGGTCAAAGTTTTGGTCAAGTATGGAGTGGTTCCAGGGGAAAGGCAGGTAATGTGTAGCAGAGGTGGACAGATGTAAGACAAAGGAGATTAATATAGTTTCTAGGGGATGAATACTGAGAGGGCTTTGCTTAAGTGGGCTTCTTGAAACATGTGGAAGTTGTGGGAGGGAAGCAAAGAAGAGTGACAGTGGGGGGTTTCCATGTTGTTTCACACATAAAGGAGGAAGAGAACTATGGAGTGATGTTGGGACACTGTAAGACTCACAAGACTGAGGGAGGGGATGGAAGAGTTAGGACCAAATGCTATATTGAGAATGGTGGACAATGTTAAGAAGGAATGAGCATGTACAATGGATGACAGTCAGATATCTGGTAGTATGGATATTTCTGGCTGATGGAAGGTGGCAGGAGAAGTGCATGGATGTAGCTTGGGGAAAAGGCATTTCAGATCAAGCCTCTGTTCAGGTGGTATGGAATGGTGCTAAGGTGATTGAGTGGAGGTGCCAAAGGAATCTTTGAAAGCACAGGAGAGGTGAGAATACAAGGTGGATAGTGGAAGTAGGAGAGGGAGGTAGTAGGGAAAAATTTTGTAATGTGGGTGGTTAACAATAGAGTTAAGTGAGATGGTTTGAAGGCAGAATGGCAAGGAATGTTATTTATTTATTTATTTATTTAAGATTTGTTTACCAGGAAAGTCCAACTAGGACAGAGCCCATTTTCAATGGAGGCCCGGTGAGAAACACTCCTGATGCATGTCTTTGGAATGTGGGAGGAAACTGGAGCACCTGAAGGAAACCTATGCAAACATAGGGAGAACACACAGACTCCACACAGAAGGCACTCCAGCTGAGAATCGAACCAGTGAACATCTTGCTGTGAGGCGACAATGCTAACCACTGCCTGGTATTTCTGTTTTATTTTATAGATATATATATATATATATATATATATATATATATATATATATATATATATATATTTTTTTTTTTTTTTTTTTTAACAATAAAAAGGTATGCTGATGGATCATGCAAGGCAAATAACCTCCAAAGTGAATAGTGAAGGCTTTCCTGTAAAAACTGATGTACATTTAAAGTTAGGTTGTTTCCAAAAGATAAAAAATATTTAAAGTACATTATTAAACTATGTTTTGGTGTGCACACAGCCTGCGGCGGCAGCCTCTTGACTCTCTCTATTAAATTTATTTCCCCAATATCCCTTAGCAACCGAGTTATTCAAACGGACACCCTTTAGTCCAATGTGATATTAACCTGACATAAATTTAAACAGAAAAAGTATAAGAACCATCCCTATTGTTATAGTTTCATGCATTAACTCCTATAAATATAGAGGCAATGTTATTATGATTACTAGCATTTCATAAGGTCAGCTCAATAAGCCTGTCCTTTACCAATTACATCTGTACATGACCTCTAAACTCATTGCTGGCATGTAATATAGTGCTACAGTGCCTAGTAGGATCCAATATTATTCTTGTTAGTGACTGTCTGTTTTCCTCGCTTGCTTCTATTTGGGACTTCAGGCAGCTTATTTGTACTATACCAAATTACCCAACTGTGTGTTTTCAGGTGTAAACCCTCCCCCTCCCTCCTCTTCATCCTGTAGGAGATTACTTAAGTTACCAGTGCTGTGGGCACCATTTTTCAAACATTAGCTAGACTGTCCACATCTTGCTGAGGTATGTGCACACCATGTAATTTATCTGAGGACTCTTTTGTCTCATAACAAGAAGTCTTGCCTTTTATGTTTAATGTTTTTGTGTGTTTTGTAAATGGCTTAGAACATTGTAGAAATGTGGTCTAGTGGAGCTGTCTGGATGGGTCTGAAACTAGGACAACTGCAGATAAATGGACCATATCTCATGATATGAAACCTGCACTGCTAAATTCTTTGCCTTGTACTGCTAGAAATGTTTTAATCTACACCTGCAATGGAAAGTTTTATTCTTCTTTGGAAGTAATAGTATAGTGTACAATAGCAGTTTTGGTCCAATAGCAACCTATACTTCATTGGCTACTGATATGCTAACTTATGTTAACTGTTTATAATGCTTTTCAGGTCTAGGTGCAGGAATTACTGTATCAATCTGCCAAGGCTGGTGGTTTTTAGTTATATTTTAGACTATAACTGGCACTTATAGTATAGTTAACATAATACTCAAGTTTCCTACTGTTTTATGACATGTAATGACATTTTCTGCTGGCTTACTTCCTTTTCCCATTATATAGACAAGCCCTAATATCTATTTCTCTCTTTGCTACTCTTTTTATACTTATTCACTGCTTAAGCTATCTGGTCCCCGATCTAACACCAACCCTCTAAGTCCAGTTGCATCAAGGATTCCCACAGTCTCTACACACAAAGACTACATTCTGAATATCTGAACAGGCAATAACCTCCAAAGTAAATAGTATAGGTTTTCCTGTAAAAACTGATGTAAACTTAAAGTTAGGTTGTTTTCAAAAGCTGAAGAATATTTAAAGTACATTATTAAACTACATTATGGCTCACACACAGCCTGCGACGGCAGTCCCTTGACTTTCTCTATTGATTATTTTTGTTTCCCCCTGTCCCTTAGCAACCGAGTTATTCAAACAAATGCCCTTTAGTCAAATGTGATATTACCTGACATAAATTTAAACAGAAAAAAAGTATAAGAACCATCCCTAGTGTTATTATTTCATGCATTAACTCCTATAAATATAGAGGTGATGTTATTATGATTATTAGCATTTCATAAGACCAGCTTGATAAGCCTGTCCTTTACCAATTACATCTGTACAGGACCTCTAAACTTACACAGTGCCTGCTAGGAATCAACATTATCCTTGTTGGTAATTGTCTGTTTTCCTTACTTGCTTCTCTTCACGGCTCATCTTGCTCTATTTGCCCTCGCTATGCTCAGGCTCACTCTGCTCACCTACCCTACCCCCAATTCCCACACACCCACCCTCTACTTTCACATTTAATCTTAGAATAATCACACCCAAACTTCCAATTGTCCAATCACACTCCAGAACCCAATTAACTTCACTTATTTTTCTAACCATTATACTTAAAGAACCAACAAGTATACTTAGTAATCTACCACTTCCTTAGATATTCTCTAATAAACAAACTACTGCCTGCTACTACCATCACTAGTCCAAAAATTAGAAAACCCTACAACTAATGATATTGTACCAACAACCTAAGCACCCAAATCTAATTCTAGACCCCAAATCTAGCCAAAAAGTCAGTCATCTCAAATTCTACTTAATTCCCATATACCTTAAGCCTGCCCACCATTCCACTCACTATATGAAGATCTTACATCCCCACAATTCATCTACACATTAGCTCATTATTAATTTATTTATTTAACATTTGTTTACCTGGAAACTCTGACTTGGAACAAAGCCAATTTTCATCAGAGGCCCAGGGAGAAATGCTCCAGATGCATGTCTTTATAACATGGGAGGAAACTGGAACACCTGGAGGAAACCCACATGAATGCAGGGAGGACATGCAGACTCCACACGGAAGGCACCCCAGCTGAGAATTGAACCGGAGAACCTCTTGCTGTGAGGCAACAACACAACCACTGCACTACTGCGCCATCCAGTTTGCAGTCTGTAATTAATCTTAAACCAAACAACTGTTATCAAGGACAATCATATTAGCCTTAAATTCAACACTACTCATCTTACTTCACAATGGCAGCTCATTTAACTTCATACCCAACTATCCAATCTCCCAACCCCTACTTTCACACACCCATACACTCCCTCAACACCCACAGCATCTAATGCAAACTTAATAGCTCCATCCATTTATAACATTAGCTATATCAACCAAGCCTCATAGGCCATCATCTCACAAAATTCTCACTCACACATTTCCCTAAAATACAATACGCATATAACAAACTTTTTAAACCTATTATTTATTTATTTATTTATTTATTTGTTTATTTATTTAACATTTGTTGATGAGGAAAGTCTGACTATAACAGAGCCTATTTTTAGCAGAGGCCCTGGGAGAAACCCTCCAGATGGACGTCTTTGAAATTACACACATTGCATCACAACTCATTATTAGTGGAGATATCCACCCTAACCCAGGCTCCAATACTTTTAAAACTCATCCCACTTCCCCACCCATCACCAAAACCCATAATCTTATAAACTTGCCTAAAAAAGGGACTGACCTACTACTATTAAATATCAACATTAGAAGTATCCTTAAAAAAGTGCAAGAGTTACATGCCACAATACCTCTTTACTCTCCTGACATCATTCTAATAACTGAAACATGGCTAAGAGCTGAAATCAGCAATAATGAAATTATACCCCCAGGTTACAATATTCTAAGGCAGGACAGAAAAAAAAAACAAAAGAGATGGTGGCATAGTCTTTCTATTTAAAAATAACCTCACTCTAGAACCCATAAATCAAGACACCCCAGAGTTGAATAATGCAGAACTATTATTCACTAAACTTACAATTAACTCCAAAAAACACTTAAACATCATAGGTACCTGTATTACTCCCAGTAACAGCCCCCCTACCATTGAACACATTCTGCAGTGAGCATCAATAACCTTCCCACAAGAAGCAATCATCATGGGTGATCTTAACCTTGACTGGTACACCTATGACTCCCCAAACCCAACAAATCTCACAAATCTCCATGGTTTTACATAATTAATTTATTCTTCCACTAGAATAGACCCAAAGTCTAAAAGGCAGTCTATCTTAGACTGAATCCTAACCAACAAACCTAATCCCTCTTTACAGTCAGGCTGCCTGCCAGATACCCTTAGCAACCATCTCCCTACTTAACTTCTTAAAATCTGGGTAAATCCTTTGAGACGTAACACCTTCCATCAAATTTACAATAAAAGAGCTTTACAACTAAAGAATTTGTTTCCACTCTCAAACAATGTAATTGGTTTCCACTCATATATCTCTGTCTACAGGAAGCCATTATATATACATATATTTTAACACCACTTTCCTCAAAATCCTGGATGAGCTTGCCCCTCCTGGGACAATTAGAATCAAATCCAACTATGCTCCATGGCTAACAAAAGAGACTAGATAATTTTTAAAAACTAGAGACAAAGCATGGGAAACATGGCACACTTACAAAACAACTACAAGTAAACAGACATTCTTAGGATGAAGGAACAAAGCAAAACGGCAAATCAAACAAGACAAAATAAACTATTATGGTCTTATCCAACCAAACAACAGAATCAACCACAGAAATTCTGGTCAGCAATAAAAAAAATCCTGCAGCCAGGACAAGCTAATACTCCATCCCCATCAGACCTAAACACAAATAACAACATAGCTACTCAAGTTAATAAATATTTTACCAAATCCATCTTAGCCCTAACAAATCACAGCTCAACTCCTCTTCCTCCTCCCACTACAAGTACACAAGACAGTAACAACTTCTCCTTCTAACCAGTCTCTATAGACACCATAAAAAGTATCTATAAAAATCTCAACCCAATAACTCTTCTACCCACAAAGTATCTTAAAATATCTGCCAAAGCCATTGCATATCCAGTATCCATCCTCATAAATTCATCCATCTCTGAGCATATTGTACCACCAATCTGGATAATATTCCACATTATTCCATTACACAAAGGGGGAAACAACAGAGCTATACAACTATCATCCTCTAGCAATTGTATCACCTTTATCTAAAATCTTAGAGCTCTGCATCTACTCTCAACTAGTAAACTATCTCTTAACTAATAACCCCCTTCCTGATACACAACATGGATTCCATCCTAAACACAGCACTACTGCTCTTATGTTCATCACTAACCTCATCAATCAGCATAGAAATAATGGTTACCTAGTATCGTCTATCTTTCTTGAGCTCTCCAAAGCTTTTGGCACCATCTCTCACAACAACCTGTTAAACTCTCTTTCTGAGCTCAATCTCAGCCATTCTGCACTTGTTTGGTTCCAAGATTACCTCATAGAATGCCAACAAGCTGTAAAATGGCAGCAAACCCTCTCTCCCCTCTTTGCTGTCCCTCTGGGAGTCCCCCAAGGCTCTATCCTTGGTCCTCTCTTCTTCATTATATTCAATAATAACATGCACACCTCTACCATGCATGTGTCCCTTGTCCAGTGCGCCAATGATTCTACTTTACTCTGAGCTGAACCAACATTACAGCAACTTCAGCACCTAACACAGCAGTCCTTCTTAGCAGTAAAATCCTGGCTAAACAATGCCCAGCTTATTCTTAATCCCAATAAAACTAAGCTCATGATTTTTCAACCAACCAAAAGCACTGACATTAATACCACTCCCTCTTTCAATATCTCTTCCTCAGGTAATACAATTACTTCTCCAGCACCCCACACTAAACTTCTTGGTGTGATGATAGATAATAATCTAAGATTCGATATTCACATAGCTCAGATAATAAAGAAAGTTCAAAAAAATCAATACCCTTTATAGAAACACAGTTTCTAACAACACAGAAGGAACCATTGCCAGAACCCACCTTTTTTTCCACCTTCCACTATGCTTTCCCTATCCTCACCATTCTATAACAATCTGATTTAAATAAACTTGAGCCCTGTTACAATAAAATCACTACGTTTGCCACAAATTCAACTTGTACATCATATCATTGCCCAGCCCTAAGATAGCTTACTTGGCTAGAACTCCCCAACCTCTTATCATACAATCAACTGACCATGGCCCATCAAATTCTCAAGCACCCAGAAAAAACCCTACTCTTCAAAACCTCTTACTACCCTACATGACTAATTGTGAACTGCGCTCCACCAATAAATCATTACTGAAGTTATCCAAAGCTAACAACACTGCTGAAGGCTGCCTCTACTCAAACTACATAGCCAAAATCTGGAATTCTTTACCTTCAGACCTTAAATTTATCAGCTGTACTATAAGTTTCAAAAAGACCCTAAAGACTCATTTATCCAAATCTTGGATATGCCTCTTCATGAAGCCAGATTAAGAACTAATTGGCTCCCTTACTACCCATGTTTCTATACATTATTGTTTTTATAAACAGTGTAATCTCTATTCCCTGTTATTGCATCTTGGCATCTCCCTTCTTCTTCTCGCCTGTACTCTATTTGTCAGTAGAAGCTGTAAAAAAATAGTAAAGTCAATGCAAAAAAAAAAAAAAAAAAAATATATATATATATATATATATATATATATATATCAAAATGTTTCATAATAGTTCATATCTTAAATGTATGAATGTTTTATACTCTACACTACACTACACTGTTAAATCTGATATATCACAGTTCTTGTATTATATTGTGTACAAAGTTATATAGTGTTGCATACCGTTTGTGTTATTTATCGCTGTTTGTTATCCTGGAACTTTTCTCCCCTGGCCTCTGCAGAAAAAGTAAAGTTTGTCCAGATGGTCTTTTCTGGTAAACAAATGTAAAATAAAATACAATAAATAAATGAATAAGAAATGAGCATGCGTAAATAAAGGTCATTACTGTCCTCACATTCTAGGTTCCATGCTGGTTACATTTTATTTATTTACATGAACTGGGTGTTTTTATATATTGCACTGATGAGAAAATAGATTATTTTGTTGACACAACCTTTAACTGCTCTGTGGTTTGTGTTGTGCACAAGATATTGGGCATAAATATTATCTACACCGCAGTACCCTTATCTCTCTCTGCTCATGCAGGCAGTGGTGTAGGATGTGCATGCCGACCTACCCTTAACGCATGGTTAGTTAAGGCTGACTTTCAGTAGTTATATATAAACTCTGTACTGTTCATCATACTGCAGCAGTCGTTCTGATGTCTTAACAAACTACATTCTGAGGCTTTGCATAGAAACTTGTTAAAAACAAAGTGCCTTACAAATACAGGATCACAAGATAGAGTTTACTCAATTACTAACTGCAAGCTCACAGTTACATATTTCTTTTTACTTTCTTCTACACTTTTTTCTAATTTGCATTTGGCAGACTATGATTTAAAACTGTGTTGCTGTTAGGAAACAATTAGCACAGAGTTAGCCAAGTGTCATTTAATAAATTACATAATTCTAAGTCTGTGTAAGCCTCATTTTTGCAACAACTGCTTGTTTTGGGGGCACAGATTGCTATTTTCTAATTTGGGTCTCAGATTACATTCACATCAATATCCATAATCCAAGATAACATACCCAGAAGGTCACAGCAACAGCCCTACCTGCAGATATTTTTATAGGAAACATAATTTTCTCTTCTAAGTTGCAATACATAATTTGCTGTAAGTTACCTACCTAGTCATTTTCAGTTATTAGCTCTATGGCACATTCATGTCCTGACTAGGATGAAAGCTCAGAGGTTCATTTCTTCTCCAGGCATGAAATTTGGATGGTGGTACATGATCCTATCTGTGAATCAGGTGGGCCTGCCTCCATGTCCTTCATCTGTAACCACTTCCTGTGACAGCTGGTAAGTCCTGTGTATGCTGTTGATTTAGGGAGATTCATGGTGGTCCTTTACCTGCCCTGGCCACATTCTTTACTTATATGCAATTTGTGTTCCCCCACCTTAGGACTACTACCTGAAATTCTTCAATTCTCCATTTGGGGTCAGTGGTGCCTTCCTGACCCAGGGTGGGTGGGATGGTATTGGCCACTCATTGCCATCCTGCCTCCCCCCTCTCTCAGTTCTTCCAATCCTCAAGCCACCAGTTTCACCCAAGTTATCAGGGCATTATCCCTCTACGCCAGAGGGTGAAGGCCCAAGTGTTTTATTTTTTTTACCTTTGCCATGGTTGCAAAGACAGCATGGAAACTTTTCATAGTTATTGGACAAGATGACTCCAAAAAATTAAGTGAATTTGAGTCACTACCTAGGATGTCAGCTGGTAGAAAATTTCAAAAGGTCAGACTGCTGGTTGCATTTTATTTATTTACATGAACTGGGTGCTTCTAAATATTCCACTAGTGAGTACATAGATGATTTTGCTGACACAACCTTTAACTGCTCTGTAGATTGGATAGTGCACAAGATATTGGGCATAAATGCTATCTGCACTGCAGTACCCTTATCTCTGCTCATGCAGACAGAGGTCTAGGGTGTGCATGTGGACCTACCCCTAATGCATGTTTATTTGAAAATGACTTTCAGTAGTTATGCATTAACTCTATACTGTTTATCATACTGCAGAAATCATTACTTTGTTTTAACAAAATACATTCAGGGGCTTTGCACAGAAATTCATTAAAAACAAAGTGCCATACAAGTGCAGGATCACAGGGTAGAGTAAATTTAGTTACTGGCTGCAAACTCACAGCTCTGTATTTCTCTTCACTTTTCTTGTATACTTTTTCCCTTCACATTTATCAGATTATGACTGATCTAAAACTGTAATGCCGCTAGGAAACAATTAACTCATAGTTAAGTAAGTGGCATTTAATTAATTAAACAGTTCTACGTCTGTGTAAGCACTCATTTTTTAAACAACTGCTTCTTTAAGGGGCACAGATTGCTATTTTCTAATTTGGGTCACAGATTACATTCACAGTAATATCCATAATCCAAGATAACACACCCAGAAAGTCATAGCAACAGCCCGACCTGCAGATGTTTTACAGCAAACATATTTTCTACTCAAATATTTTTATTGAATTTTAAACATATTATAACAAATCATATGTTAATATAGAAATATTGTCTTATAATATAGCAACCAAATAAAACAACAAAAATAAATAAAACAAACTATTTACAAAGGTGTCTAACAATCAATCCTGATAATATTTTTCAGAGTATGATCTCTTGTTAAGTCTCTTCTCAGTCAATTCTCTCCAGTATCTCAATAATTTTTGTCCACAAGTTGTAATAAGTGGGAATTCTATTGGTTCTCATCTTTATGGTAGCTTTTTCCATTTGCAAAACATGTAGATCCACGGTCTTGAAATCTTTAAATGAAGGAGAAGCCTTACTTTTCCAATTCACTGTGATTACTTTATGAGCAATTGCTAATAATGTCCATAGTAAAGAGTATTTTAATCTAGGAATACATTTTGGAATAGGAACATTGAATAAAACCAATGATTTAGTTAGCTGAAAGTTATCATTAAATACAATTTGCAGACAGCAATTCAGTTTTTGCTAGAATGTTCAAAGTAACTCACAGTCATGAGTTAGGAAGGTGGCCTAATGGTTAAGGTGTTTGCCTTACAAACACAAGGTGCAGGGTTTTAGTCTCACAAGGGATACTTGGCTAGGCTTAAAATGGCTTGCAAGGGCAGTTAGCCTAGTACAAACCTATGAAACAGATGTTGCCAGTCTGCTTTCAAATTCAGGTCATATCTCCAATATCCTGATTAAACTTCAATTCCATTTTATGATGTGTAATATAAATTCTATGAATACATTTCCATGAAAATAATTTCCATTATAACAAAAGGGAAGTATGTTTTGAGAAAATTAACATAACTTTTTAATCATTTTTGCATGAGAGTTGATTATTCAAAAAACAAGTAATCTCCGTGGTATCCCCGAAGTCTCAAACAACCCACTAAACAAGTATAGTAGCTCCAAAAACAAAACAGTGTAAGAAACTTCTCTGTGTGGAAGATTTTCAATCCATATATATCTAGTTAATCACTGTATATTAATCAGATCAGATAATGGTAGTAGAAATAGCGAACTTAAAACTTGTCCTAAGTAAAAAAATAATAAAAAATATATAATTTGAAATATTGTACAGAATTACTAAGTATTCAAAAGTAATCCAAGCAGGGTAGGCAGTCTGTTTCCAGTCAAAAATCCTTTATTAAGTACACAGACAAGCAGTCCAAGTAAAACAAAAATAACAGAGTAATAGTTTCCTCACAAGTTTTCTAACTATATATATATATATATATATATATATATATATATATATATATATACTTTTTATCAAGCAAGGGAGTGGTTTATTGTGGTGTAAAACAAAGTGTTATTGGTATACAAGTTAAATTCACATCCCTTCCCCCATCAGTGTGACATTCAAGCTGGTCCTGCCCTACTTAGTAGCTGTCATAATAATAATATAACCCTTATGTACTTTAAATAAAATTAATGATGTGGTTCCTCTTATTTAACCAGATTATTAAGTCTGTGATGTTTTCCAAGATAATATACTACATGGCTGGAAATATATAAACCTTACACCATTTGGCAAACTAAAAATACATGTAAATATCTACATATATGCTTTGTATGCAAAACATCAGTTGTAAAAATCATATTATTTTTCCATAATCTATTGTTAACAAAGATGTCTTTTGTCCTTCTAGACTTCTTTAGGTCTTACTACAGATATGGTGGTCTGTGAAGATGATAATACCATTAAGACAACTATCAGTGAATACATTTTGCTAACAACACTTCTCTACATTATGATAGTATTTTGCTTTAAAAAAGGGCTGAGAACATTAAGTGAAATATTTCATTTGAGAGTTACCCAAAAGAGGTTATAGACACAGTTCTATATTAATGGCAGCAACAGCAGAAAATGTCAATTCAGAGCTTGTTTAAAATAGCCCACTTTGGCAGTAGGTTGTGAATTAGATAGTAATCCAGTTAAGAATATTGTGTCAAGAAACTGCAACATTTTTGAAAGCTGTCCCTGAGATTATTGATAAAGTAGGTGGCAGACCTTTTTATGTTTAGATATGTTTTTATGTTTGCAGAAATGGAAGTGGAAGGAACAGTAAAGACATATACAGTGTAGGCCATACTGAAAAAAATTATTAGTGCAAAAGTACCATCCCTGATTTCAGCATTACAGACCCTCTGGGCACCCCTCTTGCTATCACTGAGGTACCTAGGATTTATGTCCCTTATGGACAGAGGCAGTCTGTAAAAATAGTCAAAACCCTGCTTGCTGACCCTTGTTATGCTTCCCCTAAGGATAGAAAATTGGGTAAAATCTGGGCAAAACTGGCTAGGCTTGTAATGGCTCTTGAGAGTTTAGCCTAGTGATCTCTTATGAAGATATGAACTTATCATTCCTTTAACACACAGAAACTTGGGTAAACAAGATATGAACTTATTTTAATGTCTCATATAAAATGTCTAACTTGTTGTCCATTGAGGCTAGGTGAGCCATTGCTACAAATATATGCCTCCTCAGACTGGAATACTACCTCCCTTTAACTGAACTTCTCTCAGCACATAATACTATACTTATTAATCAGCTGAGAGTAAAATACTTAGATTCATACATGTAAACTTAGTATGTGTCTAAGGTGTTCATATCTATTAAAATAGCATGCATAGTGTAGTCAAAATTCAAGAGGGGTTGGGGACACGTGGTACCCAAAAGTCCTCAGCAGCAGTATATGCCACCAAACTGCCAATGCACTTGTACATTACACTGAACTACCAATAGTCTCCAGCTACCTCAAAAGTGAGATGTGGGGGCCATTAATGTTTTACCTCTGGAAACGGGAAAAACTTTCCCCAAATAATGACACCTGACACTGTATCAGGTAGGACAGTGGAAGCAAATGTTTCTGAATTCAGGAGGGCTAGATGGTCAGGATCACAGAGACCAATACCTTTCCCACCAAAAAAGAGTTGCCCACTCCTAGGTGAGCTGTTTACTTGTAACATTTCTGAATATATTTCTTGTGCATTGCTATGGCCTAATGCATACTGCTGTTGAGAGTACTGTCTTTGGATATCCTTAAATGCATGGCATTTAAATAACTGGAACCATACTGTACATCAATGTCCACCAGTGTAGTTGTAGTTAAAATAATATAGTGCTTTCAAGTGTTGATCTAATCTCATAGTTCTGAAAGTAAATATTTTACTCTAATCGCTGCATCATTGTACTTTACTGCTTAGCAATGAAATGCTGGATCAAAAAGCCAGATGGTATTGTACTGTATACTGTTTTGAGATTACTTAAATAACACATTTATCTCTAGGGTTTGATTAGTGTGTTGATAATTTTCTTATTTAACAGACATGCTAATCTCACTTGTTTTTTTTTCTCACCCCTTCTCTTCCATCATATTTACTTTTTTGCCTTGAACATGGAGACACTACACTATAGTTTAGTACAATCAGCACTTTAGTAAAAGCACTATACCCTTTTCTTTGCTGTGTGTTCCTAACTTTCATATTCACTCGTATTCACGCTGCTGCACCACGTCTGATTTTGTTATGCCTTATGACATCCTTCATTGTCTCCATGTTGCTGTGCAGTGCCCTAGTTGCATGTCTTGTTGAATTCCATAATTTTATAGTTTATCACAAGGCTTATGTTATGCTATTTTTTATTGTTATGAATCCTACCCATGGTTTCCACCTATGCTTGTTGCTGTTATAACATCCTCAGTTGTTCTTCACTTTCTCCATGAATTGTAGATTCCAAGATTCATTGTTTTGCATTTGTGTACTGTCTTTATTGTTGTGACTGCGGTCAGAAATAAACAGCAATATCAAATATCATTGTATGCATCCATTTGCCATAAATTGAGCCAGATTTCCAAAATATATGCCTGTATATGCTATAAAAATGACTGTCCTGCTCCTAGACCATAAATACCTACATTAAGCAAAAGAATCTTGTGTGAATAAAACACCAACCTGGGCTAATATTGATGAAATATGATAGGTTAAGTATATTTAAACCACAATAAACAACTAGAAAAAGGAATAGACAAGTGACCGCTGTATATACATAAAAAGACTAATGAAACAAATCTACAGATGGCTAGATAATTTTGGCAAGAGCTATGGCAGATGATGATGTATAAAAAAAACATACTACCTGCCTATAAACATGGTTTTGGGAAAGTAAGTTTTAGGTGATTTCCATTTGGGTAAAGCAGAAGTAATTTTGACCAAAGAGCAAGTTTGCTGTAGAAGCATACCTGGTAGATACACATTTGAGAAACATGCACTGATACAAATATTTTATAAAGGAAGTATTAGACCAAGATACTTTACGGAAATCAAAAGCCTAACACACACAGGCACACACACATACACACACACACACACACACACACACACGTGCTTGCTCACACACATATATACACATGCTCACACACACACACACACACATATAAAAACATGCGCACGCTTGCCCATATACACACACACACACACACACACACACACACACACACACACACATATAAAAACATGCGCACGCTTGCCCATATACACACACACACACACACACACACACACCTGCTCTCACACACACACACACACACACACACACACACACACACACACACACACACACACACACACACACACACATATGCTGGCACCTCCCCCACACATACACACACACGCACACATATACTAACATGCGCACGCTTGCCCACACACGCACACACACACACATGCTGGCACCTCCCCCACACATGCACACACACATATATATAAACATGCACACACTTGCCCATACACACACATACTCGTCCACACACACACACACCCATGCTTGCCCATGCACAGGCTCACCCAGACACATACATGCTTGCCCCCACACATACACATATTCACACATCCTTGTGCATGCGCTCACCCCCCACACAGACACACACACGTTTACCCTATGTATTAAATGAGAAAGCTGCACCACTTACTCTTAAGTGAAGTATTGAAACCTCATTAAGTCAGAAACTAAAACAGTAAGCATATGAATGACTATCTATATAATATATATGAAAAATTAAAGCATCTTATGACATATATCATCTTTTGTAAACAAGTCCTGATGTTGTTTAAGCACAATTTGCATTTTTTTAGGAAGAACAACATGGATAATTGTTTTATTAAAGGAATAGATATAGGGCCCAATTCCCAAAGACCTGCTTACACTGAGAGCAAGTTAAGAGCAGATGTTTTTAAATTTGGCCCCCAGTGTAAGCCTGTTTATAGATAGCTGTTACACCAAAGTAAGTCCCTTACAATGAAAACAAGACTTTTGTAATCAGGACAGACTTACACTGAATGCAACTCTTTTGGAATCTGGCCCATAATTTCATTATGCACTTATATTCCCAATGGAGTTTCTTAGAAGTTTTTTTAGCTAGTAATTCTACTGTGATATTAATGTAATATGTAACTTGACAGAACTGGTTTTATTAATTTATTATCATCATCATTGTTATTAGTTTTATGTTTTATAAAAGGTATTTTAAGCAATATCTCGTGTACTTATAGGGCAAGTTTTGCTTCTGCTTTTGCCAATTTATTATTGGTACACTCGAAGCAAAAATATTTTTGTATAAATTAGATTTGACTGAAAATGTTGCATTTTGTTTTTCATATGGGGAGCAGTGATGAAACTGAATTTGAGCAGTTCATTTATAAGTTGAATAACACTACCAATTTTTGAGATATTTTTAGTCCTTGGTCATAATGTGATAAAGAAAAATGTACAAAATGGAGTCAGAGTAGAAGCCATCTTTATTTAAGATGACAGTTACAGCATGACTGCATTAAGTTTTTTTTCTTCTCTCTGACATAACACCCATTGTTAATAATTTGCTTGGCTGTGCAAGGATATAACTTAATAGTAAACATAGTCAAGGAAGTGATAAGAATGTAAGAATATGTTCTTTTGCCAGAAACTGCATAAATATTCTATTTTTCTACTAATTAAACAACTATAGCCTGATGATATCAGTTCTGTGCATACAGTATGATTTATTATATAAATATAGAGAGTCTGTCCTTGTTTATGGAGATACATACTACACTGCTTGATCTCCCACAGTTGTGTATGAATAAAGAACTTCTTTGCTGAACTCTGAGTCTTGTCTCATTACCACGGTAAATGGTAGTTCTTTTGATTTCAGTTTTAAGGTGTTTAGGAAACTGCATTTATGAATAAATATCTGCCTGCAGAAAATGTTAATACATGTTAAAAAGAAAGAGGTTAAGTTATAGTTGTTAAGAGCATCTCATTTAACATCTGATCACACTGATTTTTTTTTTTTTTGGAAGAAGTGTCATTGTTAAGAATCAAGTTTAAACAAAGAAGATAAAAAGTATTTTTTATTTTGGACAAAATTATGGAAGAAATTATTAGCTTTAGAAACATGAATTGTAAACTTATTTTATATTGCAACAATTTTTGGAGAAATTAATATGTCAGAGTAATCTCATAATTTACAAATGGCTTTGACTTACAGAACTGTTAAAAGATTAATTAAAATTCTAGTAAATCAGATTGGAAGATTTTGATGTGAAATTATAGTCTTTAAGATAGCTTGTGAAAGACCCATGTTTGTGTTTAGAAATACAGTTAATTTTAAATTACAGTTTAAGACAGATCACTACAATTTAAATATTGTTTTTTTTTAATGTGAAAAAGTATGTTTAGTAATTTTTCCAGCATTCTTCGAAATATTGTATGAGGCAATCTATAAACATAGAAATCTACCTTTTGTACTGTCTACCAGTGCTGAAAAAAAGGCAGGATCATCCATGCCCCAATATCCTGCTGAAGAAAACCCCTTAATCCTCTCTGACTCATAACCTGATATTGATATCCCTTAAGCAGATGCAAATGCTAGATGTTAGATCACAACTTCTTGGAGTGTTGAAGTAAATCCATAAAAGCTTTTTTAATATCCATATTAGTAGCAGATGTATTGGAACCAGTAGCTCCTTAATCATGTTGCATCAGAGTTCCATCCCCCAAATGAGAGAATTTCGAGACATCATCTTTATTATCAAAAAAGCCTTCAACAAATTATGACAAATCAACTGAGGTGGTCATATTCCTCTTTTTTACAACTTCATTAATAATTGGCAATAGAAGTAAAGCCTAGCACACATATAACATAAATCCAACATTGTGTACATAGTTCCATAAACCTTGATGCATACAGATAATAAATAAATAATCCAAAAAAAAAAAAATTCCACAGCACTACACACATCTGTGCTTTTAACAGTGACTATATTAGTATGACCACCACCAGAAAATGTCAGCAACCCACCAGGATTCCCTCCATGAATGGAACTTCTTCAGTGCATATCCACCCATAACTGAAAATCGAAACTATTTAAACAGTCAAATGTGGGTAAACAACCCAAATTCATTGCAACTAGCAGATGATGCATAAGATTATTTCACCTGTCTCATTAAAATAACCCACCCAAGTTCTTATGCTTTTTCATCGGCTTTGAACCCAAAATGAAAAGGGTTTAGATATATTGTATAATGTGGAAGGTTTGTCTCAAATAAATAACTGCCGTCAAAATCATAGTCTGAAACTAAATGACAAAAAAGGCATTATTGTATCCTTTGTGAAGTCATCTACCCTATAGAACTACCAGATTGACAATGCACTCCTTACAGTTGACCAACTTGTTTGGAATTTGGGAACTTATATGGACAGTGATGTAACTTTTGACCAACATTCATCTATTGTTGTTAGAAAGTCCTTCTATACTGCATGGCTTATAAACAAAAGAACTGTGTATAGATCTAGGGATGTCACTGTTTCCCTTTACTCAGCCCTCACTAGGCCAATCATTGAATATAATGCCCCCATTGGCATGTATCTGTCTAGACACATGCAACACCCTGTGATGATCTGGGCAAGTGCCAGCATAGTCAGCTGGAGTTTGTAAAGAATGATATGTCCTTTGAATATCAAACTGATTTATACAAGCTGCTTGTGTTGCAAATGTTTTAGAACTGCATGTCATTTGTACATCAAACTGATTTTGTACAGATGCTTATGATGAAAATGTATTTGTGAGCTTTGCTTGTGTTGAAATGTATCAACAGTACACCCTGCTGAAATGAAGAGAAATGTACATGTATTATTGTAGCTGAATTAAATGTATATGTTTTAATAGAGGATACTAGCACAGCGGAAGTTAACTTTAAGAAAAATAAGGGAAATGTAAATGAGCTATTAAATCATTTAAAGCCACTCCACAGTGCTGAATAGGACTGGAGACGTTGGTTCTGGGGAATAGCCTTTGTCCATTAGCTCAGTGAAAAGAGGGGAGGCCCAGGCATTGCCATAAACATTTGGATGTATATTGTGGCAGTCTGTGCTCAGCTTCAAAGGGGAACACTGTGAGAACCTAGAGTCAGGTAACTAGATGAGATCATTCTTCCAGCCCTCTTGGAAATTATATTTTAGATATTACAAAGAAAACTCTCAGAGTACTGAGTATTCTGTCTGGGAAGACAGACTAGAAAGACCCTCATCCACAGCATCTTGCCTTGCGGTAGTAAGTAACTTAACTAGGGAACAGTAAAATTCTCTTAGATCAGTCAGGAATATAGTTAAACTTAGTTTAGATATTGTTTTTCTTTATTTGTCTGAGTCTGTCCATCAATGTTCTTTTCAATATTTCCTGTGATCTGAACTCTGTAGTTTACTGTGAATATATATATTCAGTATGTGCATGTACTTTTAGTATTTATTATTAAATATATTTAATACTTGTATTGTGGCTGATCCTTTTAGAAAGTATCTAACCTTTGAGAGTACTTATATTTATTTGATGACACTGTGTGGGCCACTCCAGAAGGCCTAGCCATCTTGGTGAACTAGTATCATTTGTATTAGTATTAATATCGCATGTATAATTGGGTACCCTTTGTTAAGAGCCTTATAGTACTGACTGGTGGCAGTGAATCTACCTAATAGTCTGGGCAAAGTTGGAAAGGTAATCTGTGCCAACCTTTCCCAGGTGTGTGTGTGTGTGTGTGTGTGTGTGTGTGTGTGTGTGTGTGTGAGCTACTTGGGGCAGGGACATGAAGCACTGCGTTCACAGAGAAGGTGCTGGAGGACTTGGCTTGGACATTCAGCTGTGGACCTAACCCTACACTTGTACCAGTGGGGAGTCTTACTGGGGATCTGGAGGGAGACAGAAAAAGAGACATCCAGACCCTGGGCTGAGGGTGCTCCCTTTGTGCTCTTAAGGGAAATTGTACTTGATGCAGAGAGATTTGCATCTGGAAATACTGAGTGTATCCATTTGTATTCCAAGTGCATGTCCCTCTCCAGTGTCAGTGGTGAGGATTCAGGCTTCTTGATTACTGGCCCAGTGCTGGGATGACACATATTGGTGGCCATCACATATTGGTAGCAGTGGTGGGCATCACATATCCACATACCTTAGCAAAAGATACAAGGCCTAAACAACATGTCCTACATGGACCTACTCAAAGCCCTGTCAATATACTTGGTATGTCACACACTGCTAACAAGTGACCTGTATCTGGCATAAAAAACATCCTTCAACCTACTACTTATGGATTTACTGCACATCAACAAGTCAAATGGCATCAGAAATACTCATAGATTCATAGGTAGGTAGTAGGCTATCAGCTCAAGGGCCTAAGTAAGCCTAGCCAACAGGGTTCCCTGGCTTACGCCACCCAAGAAAGTTAATTTCCTGTGCCCCTGTCGAGCAGAGCCACAGAAGTGATCCCCAGAGCATATTTCCTATTTCCCATCCACTCATCAAGATTTTTCTTGAAGAGTGCTAATGAGGAACTTTACTTGACATAGATGGGTAGCTTGTACCAGAGTATAGGAAGTTTCTGTGACAGGAATCTATCCTTCCAGCATATCCTGTTTATTGTAGTGATAAGGTTTAGGTCCCTAGAGCATGTAGCTCGGAGGTATTGGGATTTCTTAAGGTGTAGCATGTCCAAATGCTCTGGGTTTAACATAGCTTTATATGTTAGGCAGAGATCTCCTCGGAGTAGGCAATATGCTACAGAGCAAAGCTGGAGTTTTTTGAGACAGTCAGTGTAGGGCATCTGCTTGAGGCCAATAATCCTCTTTGTGAGGTACTTCTGTGGCCTTTCCAGTTGTTGTAGATGTCTTGTGAGGTAAATTCCAAAAGGGGCATTATACTCTATAATGGGTCTAATGAGTGTCGAGTAGAGGGGAACAATGACCTATTTTTTCTTGGCTGAGAACACTTTTGTGATGAGGTGTGCCACATAGAAGGATTTCCTGACTACTGTGGTGATGTGATTATCAAAGGAGAGTCTACTGTCCACCTGTGTTCCAAGGTCTCTTATCACATTTTCGGTGTTAAGTAGACTACCACCTGTGTGGTAGCTCATGGGTACAGAGTTTTTATCAAAGGGCATGACAATGCACTTTTTGGCATTGAGCTTGAGGCCATGGCTTTGACACCAGACATCTGTCTCAGTGAGGCCATTCTGTAGGATGTCCACATCATTTGGGGACTCGACTATGGCTCCTAGATTTGCAATCATCTGTGAACTTCATTAGCCAGAGGCCTTCTGTGTTAGCCTGTACTTCAGAGAAGTAGATACCAAACAGAAGAGGTCCCAGGACTGAACCCTGTGATACTCCACTTGTCACTGGTTTAAAGTCAGATTTGGAGTCTGCAACTTTTACAGTGTGGGTTCTGTCAGTGAACCAGTTGGCAACCCATCTTGTGATGTAGGGATTTATACTTAGTTTAGTGAGTTTAGGTATAATTCCAGAATGAGGGATGGTGTTGAAAGCCTTGGCAAGGTCAAGATAGGCTGTGTGAACCACCTTACCCTCGTCTATGGCTTTGGTGACTGCCTCAAAGAAGTTGATCAGGTTCAGAAGGCATGATCTTCCTTTCACAAACCCAAACTGGGTGGGGTCCAGAGTAATCAAACATGAAGTGGATGAGGCTGCAACTTATCTGTCATAACTAGAGGAGTTGTAGCTCACTGAGTGGTTTTCCTCATATGAAATTATTGCAGGAACTATTTCTGTTGTAGCATTAGTAGTGAGCCATTGTTTTTGGAGAGTTCTCTTTACTTTGTGAGACAACCTGTTCTTCTGTATATCCCATAATTCCCTTCATAACCCCTTCAGCAGCTGCCTTTATCACTTGTTTAATTTGGTCATAGGAGACAGGTTTCTCCAAGTGACATGTCAAGGTCACAACTGAGACATTGGGAGTTGGAACATGGAATGCCATACCAGTCAGCTTCCCATTCAGTTCTGGAATGACTTTGCCGACTGCCTTGGCTGCACCAGCGGATGCTGGAATGATATTCTGAGTAGACCCTCTATCATCACGCCACATTTTACCAGAAGGACCATCCACAGTTTTCTGAGTGGCCGTATAAGAATGGACTGTTGTCATCAGTCCTTCCACAATATCAAAGTTGTCATGAATAACTTTTGCTAGGGGAGCCAGGCAGTTAGTGCAGGAGGCAGTGCTGACTATTTTCAGACTGTTGTCATATTTTTCATGGTTCACTCCAACAACAAACATTGGAGCATCAGCTGAGGGATCAGTTATGACAACCCTTTTTGCACTTCCCTTGAGGTGAGCAGAAGCCTACTCTGTTGTAGTAAAGACCCCGTGGACCCCATGACATACTCCACACCAGCATCATCCCATTTGATGTTACTGGGATCAGGCTCCTGGAAGACAGTAATAGGCTTTCCATCAGTCATAAGTTTACTATCTTCTACTGAAACTGTGCCCTTATAACATCCATGGGTAGAATCATACTTAAACATATAGGCCATGTACTTTGGCTCAATGAAAGGGTCATTAATGGCAATAATCTCCACCTTTCCACTCTTTAATGCAGCACAGGTTACCAGATGACCAATGTGGCCAAATCCATTAATTCCAATCTTCACCATGATGGCAGAGATACAACTCCTTTACAATCTGAAAACAGCCTTCTATACCTTATGGTTGCACAAGGAGTACGCACAGAACGTGTTGAAGGTTTGACTTGTTTCTATCTGATTGAACTTTTGTGGATAATTTTACTGATGAAACATCAGCAAAGCATATCAGACTATAGAGTAAGATGGCCATGTGGATCAGCATAGTTTAGGTCAGAGATTTACACTGTAGATTGGAAAATGGAATGAAACCAGATACATGTATGAATAACCTTTCGGAATGTAACCCTTTCACATACTTTATTAACTTCAAAAGGTTTATAACCACGTTCTATAAATTCCATACTAGTGGAACACATAGTTGTTTCAAATTCTTGTTCCTGGTCATGGAGCCTAGAAACTCTTAAAAGTTGACCTCTTACCACATTTTCAAAAATATGTGGTGGATGCATACTATTACGTTCAAGATAACTATCTGTATAACGTGGTTTTCTATATCTCTTAGTGTGCAGCTTTTCATCTATGCCCCTTTACAGGGTAACATCAAGGAAATCTATATAAGTGCAAGAATGTTTCATAGTAAACTTAAGAAAGGATGTACTTGAATTTATAGCACTTAGAAAATTATTTAAACTTTCAAGGTTTCCTTTCCAAAAAATATATGTCATCAACAAAACACCGATAGAATTTTACATGCACATTAAATTGTTCAACATTTAAGATGTTTACATTTTCCCAGTATGCTATGACCATAGTGGCGTAGCTATTGGCCCATGACATGCCCATAGCTATGCCAGAGATCTGCAAGTAATATTGCTTCTCAAATAGAAAAACATTATAGTTTACTACCAGCTCTATAAGGTAGCAAATAAAATCAAATTTTTCCATCAGTGAGAGAGCCTTCTTCTTTAAGAAAATTTTTACATAGGAAAGACCTTTTTGGTTAGGTATAACCATAAACAGAGATGTAACATCTAATGTTACCATAATCTCTGATCCAGTTTCAGCATAACTCTCAAGAAAAGAGTAAAAATCACTTAAGAAATGTTTGGTATCATGCAAAACAAAAGCATACTTGTCTAAAATGGGTCTTAAATGTCTTTCTACGTATAAAGATGCCGGTTCAGTTAGCCATCCACTTCCAGCTACTATGGGTCTAAAAGCTGGAGTTACAAGATTTTTATGTATTTTTGGCAAACCATTCAATGTAGGTACAACAGGATATTCTACTATAAGATACTGGAACAGTTCTTTAGAAATAACTGTTTCTTCAAAGCAGTTAACAAGAGGCTTAGTGAACCTTTCAGTTAACTTTTGTACAGAATAAAGTTCTATGCTGGTATATGTGTTATCATCTCTAAGCATGATATTCATAGTAGTAAAATAATACTCTTTATCTAACACAACAAAGGAAATGTTTTTATCGGCTAATCATATTACAATGTCACTGTATCTCTGTAAATTTTCAAGTGCTTGTCTCTCATTTTTATTTAAGTTATAAAACTTATTTTGTTTATACTCACTATTAGTTTCAAAAAGATTATAAATCTGTTGTTCAGATACATTTGAAAAAACTTCTAAAGTGGAATACAATGCTGAACAGAAAGCACTTGGCTTTTTATAGTTACATGCACTTTCATGTGACACAGAAAAACCAAACTGCTCTTTAAGAGCTATTTTTCATACAAACAATTTCAGCTCTATAATAGTGTCAGCTAAATCAGCCCTTTGAGAAGGAATAAAAGACAAACCTTTTTTATGTAAAGAAAGTTCAGCCTCTGTTAACTGTCTCTGTGATAAGTTCTATACTAGTTGTTTGTTATATTCCACATTTTCTGGAGAGTTTGTGGTTCTCGATCCTGGAAGGAGTTCTTTCTCTTGAATTTCTTTCCTTCAGTGTTTACATCTTTGTATTCCTTATGTTGGAATTTGCAGGGTAAAGGGAGACCCAAAAAAACAGAGTCACCAGAAATATTCAGTGTTTTCGGCTGTACTACCTGTTCTGGAGAAAGAGCAGTTAGGTTCTAAGTTGCTGCTCAGTGGGGGGAGGGACCACCAAATGTGTGCTGCATGTAGAGGTATTAGCATTAGGTGAAGAAACAGCACATTCTTAATCCACTGTTGAAGCATTAGCAGAACCATTATTTTGAGTAATAGAGGAAACTTCCTCTGAGTTAGTAGCCTTAGAAATTCTAGGTTGTACTGGCTCTTTACGCTGCTCTTTCAGCCAAGCAAAACATTTTGTTGTTGGAAATCAACAATGTCTCTCTGAAGTTTTTTTTCTTTTTTTGAGCTAACAGTTTAGTTTCATACAGGTGTAATTGTTCAATTAACTCACTCATGCGAAGATCAACTTGTGCATCAATATTAAGGCTATACAGTTCTTTTTTGTAATTTGTTGATATTTTCACAAATTTGTTGCCCTATAGGCACAAAATAGTCAATGAGCAACTTAATATAAGAAAAACTTGTCTCTAAATTAATTCTTTGCCATTTTGCTAAAAGTTCCGGGTAAGTTGTTCCATAGGAGGGCATATTTAACACCCTCAGCCCTCTAGGAACAACTTGCAGCACACAGCAGGCTTCAAAATGTAGTCTCTGACATTGAAGTCTCCTTAACTTATATAGCTGATTTTCCAAGTGTTTAAACAAGTCTTTCATACGTGCACTTTCATTATGCTCAGTTATTAAACTGTGTGCAGAAACATCCATATTCTCAGTTAACAAAGGATTACCTTGTATATTTAAGAAACTTTGTAGTCGTCTCCTTTGACTAGAGTTGTCAATAGAATCAGCCTGTGGCACGGCTTCTGCATTTCCAGTGATACTTTCAGCCATGTCAGTCAGCAACAACACAAGACAGCAAAGAAATATGGTAAAACAACGAAACCGCTCACCTGTGTTCCAATAAACGTCTATTTGGATTTTACACTGCTCTTTGCCATCTGCTTTTTATTGGTTTGCTGTGGTGCTGTGTTCTACATTTTTGTTCATACTACTTGGTTTGCGGTTGAGCACAGCTTTACAGTCAGCAGGACTTGTTTTACCAGAGAGAGAGAGAGAGATATTTAAAACTCCAACTTCATTTCAGCCAACATAATGGTGGCACCACTCAATGATAGCAGTCTAAGTAGAAAGATGCCTCAACTTGGGGCCCTCCTGCAACTGAAAACATTCATATTTTTGTAGTAAGTGAGACATGGTTTCAATGCAGTTATGGCACTCCCTCTATACAAGAGTTTAGTGTCAATCATTCTTTTAACCAATAGGATTTCAGAAAGGATATTCAACAGAATATCAGAGACAGAGGAAAAGGAGAGTAATTATACCATGACCCCCCATTAATATTCCAAAACGTGCATGCTGACCAATCGACTTATACTAATGGAAAAAGGTCCGGTCGCCTGGACTTTTTCCATTAGTGTAAGTCTTTTTTAAAACACTGTCTCGCTACGTTAAAGGAGTTTAACATAGCGAGACAGGTTTAAAAAAGCAACTGAGATCTCCGTTGCTTTTTTTAAAGCTGTCTCGCTATGTTAAACTCCTTTAACATAGCGAGACAGTGTGTAAAAAGCAACGGAGATCTTGCTTTCTCCATTGCTTTTTTTTAAACCTGTCTCGCTATGTTAAATGGGTTTAACATAGCGAGACAGCTTTAAAATAAGCAACGGAGATCTCCGTTGCTTATTTTAAAGCTGTCTCGCTATGTTAAACCCATTTAACATAGCAAAACAGTAAAAAGCAACGGAGATCTTGCTTTCTCCATTGCTTTTGCCCACAGCTCTGATGTACTGCATAGGCATACGCATGCGCTGTACATCAGAACTGCCGCAGAATACCAGACAGCTGCGGAAGGGCAGCAAGGAGGCATTATACAATGCCATTATTTAAGAAAAGTAATTATTTTCTTTCTTAAATAATGTCATTGTATAATAGCAATAACCCACTTCTGGGTGTGGGTAATGCTGGATTTACCCACAGTTGGCTTTGTTTGGCCACTCGGGCTTCACTCTCGTGACCAAACCACGCCAACAATGGGTAAATCCAGCATTACCCACACCCAGGCGTGGGTTATTGCTATATTATACTAACTGCTAGAGGGAACCCAATAGTGATAGATGAGGGAAAAAAACAGAAAAAAATTATATTTGCGGGAGTAAGGAGCTATTGGCAAGGGAGGAAGATTACACTGGCATGTATTTATATTCCACCACAAACTGCTATTATGGAGCTTAAGAACATTTTAGGAGAAATAATTAGGTTTCATCAAGAGAATATTATTTATAGGTGGGGAACAGAATTTGATTTGCAATAGTGAGGATGGATCAGGGGGTCTTAGAAGGGACAGTTTAACAAAAAAAGGATAGATTTCTGAAGAAATTTATGAAAATATTTGATATGGAAGATGTGAATTCAGTAGTAGGAACCCAGATTGCATTTACACATTATTCTCCAAGGTACAATAACTGGGCTAGACAAGATAGAAATTATATTTACCAGAAACATGTACATTTAATTGAAAGCTTCAACATATATTCAATAACTATTTCTGATCAAGCACCAATAAAAACAAAGATAAAAAATGCAGAGTGATGAAGTAAAAATAAGATACTGGTGCTTTCCCACCTACCTGTTAAAAAGAGAGGAATTTAAGGAATGGGTAGAGGAAATTATTCAAGAAGTATTAGGGAAGACAGAAACATCTTCAGAAGACTAGTATAAAATGAAAATGGAGTTTTAAAATAGGGTCAAAATAAAAGAGAAAGAGATATGGTATGAAGTAATAGAAATGAATTAGTAGGGCTGACAAAGGTTAAAGTATCGCATAATAAGGGGAATCTCATGAACAAGAGGAGGAGCAAATGCAGAGAGCTATAGTGACAATAAGGGAGTATTTGGATAATATGCATGAGTTTAGAAAGAATGTAGTTAAGCAACTATTTTTGATAAGCACTTCAGAGCACAGAAACGTTTAGCAGAATGATCTGGGCAATAGAACATTGAAAGGGGTCATTGCTAAACTTAGAGAACCTATAAACGGAAAAATAACCAGAGATCCTGTAGAAGTTTTAGAACTATTCTGGAAATTTTATGAAGATTTGTAAAGCACAGAAATGTGGAAATCAAGAATGAATACAAAATGAAATATTTATGGAAGACTTAATTATGCCAAAGTTAGAGGAATATGAGGCTCAACAACTAACATTTAAGATAAGAGATGATGAGAAAAAAAGCAGTGATGTATAATCAATCTTCAGCAATGTCTCTGAGAACAGATGACTTTCCTGTGGAAGTTTGAAAATTAGGAGGAAAGAAAGTGATAAAGATCTAGGAGATTTTGTTTAATAGTATTTTAAAAGGAGGGGAAGCAGCATCTTGGAAGAAAGCTGTGGTGGCTGTGTTACCTAAAAGTGGCAAAGACCCATCAGACCCAGATCCATATAGACCCATTGCAATTTTAAACCACAATTATAAAGTGTTAATGTATATACTAGCTAAAATAATAGTAAAGGTGCTGCCAAAATGAATATGTGGCCCATCAAATTACTAAGGGGTTCGCATCTAGAAATAAAGAGGTTATAGTGCCCCTCTACTCATCACTCATCAGACCCATCATAGAGTACAATGCCCCATTTGGGATGTACCTCACAAGACACTTCCAACAGCTGGAAAGACCACAAAAGCAACTCACAAGAGGATTACTGGCCTCAAACATATGTCCTATGCAGCCCGACTGAAAAAACTCCGGCTGTACTCAGTGGCATATCGCTTATTCAGAGGTGATCTCTGCCTGACTTACAAAGCCATGTCCAACTCAGAATTAATGAACATGCTCCACCTAAAGAAATCCAAGTCACTGCGAGCCACGCGCTCTAGTGAGCTAAACCTCACCACAACAATAAATAGAACATGCTGGAGGGATAGATTCCTGTCACAGAGACTCCTCATGCTTTGGAACAAAATTCCTAACTACATTAGGCAGAGCCCATCACTAACACTCTTCAAGAGAAGCCTTGACGAGTGGATGGGTAACAGAAAATACACCCCTGGGATCACTTCATTGGCTCTGCTTGACAGAGGCTCAGTTAATTAATCAATGGGGCGGCCAAAGCCGACACACTCTGGCTAGGCTTATAAATGCCCTTGGGCAGATAGCCTAGTACCTACCTATGAACCTATCAACCTATAATGTGATTTTCTGGAGGGGAGGCAAACATTTGACAACATTAATAGAATAATGATGATCCAGAGAGAAGCAGGATATAAGAAAATACTTTTGATGTTGGTGGGTCTTGATGCAGAAAAAGCATTTGACATAATAAGCTGGGATTTAATGAGCAGGACATTGGAAGCATTTGTCTTCCCTGATACAATAATAAGGTTAATTAGAAGGATATATGAAGGATCACAGGCAAGAATTAAAGTGGGAGGCTTCCTATCAGATAAGCTGTGTTTGAACAGAGAAACCAGGGGTGTCCTCTTCCTCTTTTTTATTTACTTTATATTTAGAGCCATTGACAAAGAAAATAAGGGACTCAAAATACAAGGAAATATTTGGTATGTTAATCAAGAAGAGTTGGCCTTATTTGCAGATGGTATTATTTTGCACCTGATAAATCCAGAAAAGGATTTCTCAGTGTTATGGAACATTTTGAGACAGTTTCAAGTCTTTTTGCGATATAAAATTAACGAAGATAAAACAAAGGTTATAGCCATAAATTATATGCTCATACACAAATTGGTTTCACACTACTCATATTTCTGGGGACATGATAAGGTGACGTATTTAGAAGTATGGATTAAAAAGGCTTTTGTTAAGCCAGCTAAGGATATGTGGGAAGAGACTAATACAAAAAATTGAGAAATTGGAAACTCTTATTTATGGATATGGATAGTAAGATACAAGCAGTGAAAATGTTTTTTGCCCCTTTAGTCTCATATATGGGTAATGCACACGTTAATCAACCTGATGAGAAGTTGTGGACAATTAATATAAAAAATGAAGGACTATATCTGGGAGGGAAGGTTTTCAAGAGTTAAGTGGGATAAGCTGATGTTTCCAATAGAACAAGGTGGTTTAGGTTAAGTGATTTGAAAGCTCATCTATATAACACAAGCAGAAGGTATAATTGAAAGTGGAAAGAGATGATGATGATGAAGAAGCAAGGGGAAAGTTCAAGAAACAGAAGGTGAGTTGGATTTATATGTAGATTCCTTCAGAATATTATATTCATAATGTAGCAGAAAGTATTCCAAGACCTAAGCCAATACAAGAATGGAGAAAGGAGATTTTGCCAATATGGATGACTGCAAGTAGGGATATGAAAAATAGACAAGAGGGAACTGGAGTTTACTGGAGAAACCTAACAAAGGAACCAAGATATTGAGAGCAAATAACTCAAGCAGGAAAGGTAATAGAGTGTGGTGAGGCCAAGGAGACATTTGGATTGCAGGCTAGAGATTGTCTTCCCTTCCAGGGCTTTAGCTCAGAGTACAGGCAAAGATAAAGGAGAGGGGAATTTTAATTGAAATACCTACTCTGGTAGTTTTTATCTGAATCTAGAACAGAAGAAGCTGTTTAAAAAGGGATTATTAGAAGGACATGTGACAGATGCATTTTACCCGAGCCAGTAATCAAGGAGGCTCAATCCTCACAACCAACACAAGAGAGACTATCAATAAAACAGGGATGGATTTTCTCAGTATTTTTCAATGCAGCTCTCTGCAAACACAATTTCCTCCAAGTGACTAACACACCCACACCTGGGCATTTGATTTTCACACACACACACACACACACACACACACACACACACACACACACACACACACACACACACACACACACACTCCTGGGAAAAGCTGACACAGATTTACTAGATTTGCGCAGTTATGCCCAGACAATAAGATAACAATGCTGCCACCATCCAGTCAATGTCAGGCTATTTCAAGGGTATCCAATTATACTGAGTAAAATTTAAACTAACACAAATTTTAGAGTGTAACCCAAGCAGCAAGGCTTTTTTGAATGGCCAAGGGATGACTAGAAGAAGCACAAGTACTCTCAAGATGTTAAAAGTAATCTCTAAAAGACCAGCCACAATAAAAGGTGTAAAAACATTTAATAGTAAATAGTAAAATAGAAAACATGAGATTATTACATATTTAAGTGCAATAAACGTCAGAGCTTCAGTCACAGGAGAAATAAAAATAACACAGCTGGTCAGATTCAAGCAGATGCAGGAAAAACAATACTTAGCTAATCTCACTGTAATTCCTGACTGCCTAAAGAAGAACTGCACTCTAGCTAACTTAATTAATATAGCAAGGCAAGATTAAATGCTGAGTTGCTTACTTCCACAAGACAAGGTGATGTTCTTTCAACTTACACTGATTTAACTGATCTGACTGTGATAACTGTCACAGAGTTTTTTTTTTTATATATCATGTTTCAAAGAAAATAAAACAAAACAAGCTGTGAGCTCCATCCCCTCAGTGCTGGTTATAGAATGACATCACATTTGTTCACATGACTCTGGTAGAGAACAGACTCAGAGTTTTTCTAAGATATGTTGCAGTATTTGAAAATTATAGAATTCTTTGTTTAAACATGAACATTTAATCAGTTATAATAACACTGCTGATACATTTTAACATAAGCATCTGTACAAGTCAGTGTGATAGCCAAATTTCAGAAAATTATTTACAAAACTATTTACAATACCCAAGCTAATTATGCTGGCATACACATGCACCACCCCATTCTCCCTGGCACAGATAGCAATATGTCACAGGGCATATAAAATATTACATGATAACTATAAGAATCAATCAGAGGAGGTTAGAAAAGATTGGGAAGAGAGACTGAAAAAGCAATTTACAAGAAAATAATGGGAAGACATATGTATGGCTCCCAAATATACAACCAAGTCCAGAGGGTGTAGGCTCTTTGGATGTGCTTGCATGAGTATTTTTATACCCCAAGCAGACTTTAAAGAATTTCTCCTTAGGTAGATAGCAAAGGTGTGATAGAGAAGAAAAAGATAATTGGGAACATTTGGGAGTGTAATGATGTGGCAGATTTTAAAAATTCCCTTCAGAGTATTCTACCAGTATTCTATCAGAAATATTGGGTGAGCAAATGGCTGTAAGTAAGGAAATAATTATTTTGAGCTGGGATACAGGATCTAAATTGCCTAGACATAGCAAGGTCTTACTAATTTTAATTCTGTTGAATGCCAAAAAGCAAGTACTAGAAAATGGAAATCAAAGTCTATACCAACTGTATTTGAGGTATTGAATATTATAAAAAAAGATAAAAGAACTGGAAGAGGGATCTTTACAAAAGGGAAGGAGCAAATTACATAGAAGTAAATGGAAATTGTGAAAACAATACATAACAATGTTCAGGAGGAGGGGTAAGGTTTAAGGGAAGGCAGGAATTCAGCAATTTTTTATAATGGACTGATGATAGTAACAAAGAAAATATATGTGATGTGTATTGTATTTAAATTGAAAAATGTTAAAATGGTTTGTTTTTCTTTCTATTAATGTATGTTTGTCTATATCTTAAGAGAGAATTTAATAAAGTTGCTTACAAAAAAATCATTCCTTTAAGCGAGTGGGTAACTCTGGGGGGTATATGTATTTGTCAGAAATACTATCACCTCATGTCAAATTACCCACAACCCTAATATGAAGCTCCTTATTGCTAGCTACAGATCCCCATCAATGTCACCCCAAGATCATGGAAATGACTAAACACCATTGGGGTTAAATATCAAACCAAATACCTTCTTGTTACAGTATTTGAATTACCCACACATTAAACTTCAAATTTACACCCCTTAAAATGGATATACGCAACATTTCTTGGACTTTGTTAATGCCAATGCACAAGAGTAAATTGTAAAACTACCCACTAGAGGCTCTAATACTCTTGACCTAGTCCTTAACAACCTAGTCCCTGCCTGTACTTCACCCCGCATCTCCTCTTCCATGGTTAAATCTGATCACACAAAAGTCAAACCTAGTGGTAGCATCCCACCATTTTTAGAGACTTTGCCTTGGCAAACCTACTTTAACTTGTACTAGACTTATGCCAAATTTCCAACAACCCACTGCATGTGGACATAACTGAGAGGAGTGCCACATGCACCTCTGACATTTTTATTAGCTTTTTCTAACACCGAAAGAGCTGCATAGAAAAATTAGTAACTATCCACCCAACTATAACGATAAGTTCAGGAATGTATATTAAACAACAAAAATAAATAAATAAATAAATATTTTTTCAAGAAACCGCAAATTTAGGTTTCTAGCATATAAAATTACTTTATTCAGTCTAGTGCTTCAGCAACTTCATGCCTTCAAAACACCAAATATATATTATAAAACATTTAAAAATAATAATTAATTCATAAATCAAACAGTTTACTTACCAAACAAAAATGCCTCCAACTAAGCTCATTATTCATTCCATAAGAGGTCAAAGTGTTGTATTTTGATATCAGTTTAGCTTGTTTCTTTAATAATGTATTCTCAGCATTCACATTAAACCTAGCATCTCTCTGAATATGATCTAAAATACAAACTATTAACATATTTAAGTCACAAGATTCATTGAAGATTGATCCACTTTCAAAACTAATGTATATTGGCTCGCAAGAGCAGTTAGCTTAGTACTAACCTATGAACCTATGAACCTATGAACCTATATTGTACATTTCACTCTGCTTGATTGTACATTACATTGTGCTTGTTTAGCAGAATGTATATACACATGTTTTAATATGTAGTCTGAATTATTCTGTTACTGCTTACATTTCTGCATGTTTTGGTCCCAATTCCAAAAAAACTTGCTCTCAGTGTAAGTAATGACTTACACCAAGAGCAGGCTGAGAGCAGGTGTTTTGGAATCTGGTCCCCCTAATAAACTTGTTTATCAATACGCCTTACACCAAAGTAAGTCATTTACAGTGAGAGCATGTCTTTCTGAATCAGGGCAGATTTACACTGAGAGCAACTCTTTTGGAATCTGGCTCTTTGTGAAATGTTTTGTAATGAGCCCAGGCTGAGCCTGAAATTGGTCAATATTGATCGATACTGATATATATATATATATATATATATATATATATATATATATATATATATATATATATATATATATATATCATTATGTTTAATTATATGATGTATAGGCTTCCCCATCCATTTATTCTTAATGTCATTAACATGCTCTTGAATCATTTTTTTAAACTGTCTTTTTGTTTGTCTTTTACAAAACAATCCACTTAAGTGTGGACCTAAATGTACTATGTCCTTAGTATATCATGTTCAATAACTTTTAAAAATAAAATGCTTATTATTAATGAAAAAAATCTTATCAGTGACAAACTTACAAATATTTCATGCCCCACAAGAATATTTCCCATGTAAAACAGGAACTTATGGTATTCTTTCTACATTTCCCGAAAAAGTAATTATTTACTAACGTATATCCCTAAATTATTCCTCTTCTATAGGATATCATGAATTTTAAACCATGAAATTTAGAATCAGACAAAATATGCCAATGTTCTTTCAATAAAGAATGTAATATCTTCAAAAACAATGTGTATTCTGTTATTCTGTTATCAGTATTCCCATTTGTACCTATTTTTTTAAGATATTAGTTCATTATTAAGTATTTAATTTCTACTTTTTTGATTAACTTCTGAATACCCAATTTACTGAATAACACCTTTTTAAAAACAAATCAATTAAATAACACAATCCTTGTAAAAAAAACATAAACTTGCTATAAAGTCTTACGGTTCTCAGTAATTCACCTTTAGGGAGAGCCATTAGCGTATGATGTGTGTGGTAAATTTGTGGTTTCTTATAAATTCAGGTATAAACTTCTCTGATGGAACTCCTGCTTTAATAAACTATATAACAAAATAAGGAACATGATGAAAGGTTTTAAGAAATCCCCATCCTCTTGTTTCAGGACCACATTTAAACATGCCAGCAAGGAACTTAAGATTACCATTATATAGTATAAAAGCAGATTACAAGCTTCATGTTGCTAGGGTCTATATTAGAGCATCGAAGTTTCAAAACTTCAAATGTTCTAATATCAACCCCTATTCAGCGAATGCTTACATCGAACATGCAGAACAGCAAATTTTTCCCTAGGAAAAAATTTGCTGTTCCAAAACACATACACACAACACAAGCACACCAAACAAACAGCAATCCACACACATACATCTAAAATCTTACATCTAACCCTACACTAAACTGTGCATACACCACTAACTATTCACTTACCTTTACCCAAACCCTAACCCTAAGGTCCGTCACTATTGCACACTCACCTCACCCGCACCCTAACCCTAACTCACCTACCCTGCCCTAACCCTCACGTCCACACAATCCATACTTACCTGAACCACGCCCTAGCCCTAACTCACCTAACCCGCACTAACCCTCACGTCCACACAGTCACAAACATACCTAACCTGCGCCCTAACACTAACTCACCTAACCCGCGCCCAGTTGCACACTTACCTGAACCCAACCCGTAACTTTCCACCATAGCGCTGAAAATAGTGAAGCGACAGAAATGGACAACCAAATTTTTCCTTAGGAAAACATTTGGTTTTCTGTAGCTTCGCTATTTTCACCGTTCACTGAATAGAGGTCGATATTAGAACATTCGAAGTTTTGAAACTTCAATGTTCTAATATAGACCCATGTTGCTACAGATGCTGAAGGAAAGTCTTTCAGGAAATTATGGAATTAGCCAGCAGTAATTCACAACATGTTGGGCATTATGAGGGAATTAATGCCTGACCAGAGGTGTTGCCTTACCAACCCTATGAAAGGCCATTATTTTCCTGCAAATACTCACCCTGGGGGGCATTAATGCTCTTAGAGAATGGAGTATCTGTTAAATTGTTTTGTATGTTTGTACTGCTATACACTTTTTTATATTTTTGAAGTAAAATAGTTCCTCCACCTATGTTTCAAACTTGCTGTAGCACATGTAATTGTTATTGGAGGAAGTATTTTACATTCAAAGTATAAAGTATTTAATGTCAACCATATACACCACACACAAACACACACACACACACACACACACACACACACACACACACACACACACACACACACACACACACACACACACACGTGCACGTGCCCAGCAGGTACAGTTAGTTAATTGACTGAATACACCTCAGATGTGTCATTGTGATCAAATGAATGAAAAACTCATACAGTGCAAGGCATTACAGTCTCCCATGCCTCTTAACTGTCTATAGTTTTGAAGAACGTTCCCAATGTTTTTCCATAGTTTTGCTCTGTCTCTTATAGAATGTTTGATTTGTCAGCAAATCACTAAGGATTGCAGTCAGTCAATAATGCCAGATATTAGAGTTCCATAATTTTTATTGTTTAGAAAATGTGTGCTGATAGACTGTCGATTGCAGTTGAAAGAAGGTATGTGCTGTCGTTGTCTTTCTCTCTCTCTCTCTCTCTCTCTCTCTCTCACACACACACATACAGACACACACATACACACACACACACACACACACACACACACACACACACACACACACACACACACACACACACACACACACACACACACAAAGTCTCAGTATAAGGGATGCATTACTTGTAGTTACATGGATCATGGAACACACACACACTTTCTTTTTAACTTTATGCATGTTAAACAGCAAAGCCATATTTAGGAAGCATAAAATACTTTATTTTCCTTGTCCAAGCTTTAAAGATCTTTAATATGCTGCCATGAAGCAGTGAACCTGTATTTTTTTTAACCAGACTTTACCTGTGTATTAACACCCTGTTAGAGAATGTTCATTCTCCAAAAAGGCAATAATGCACTTTTTTCCCATTCTGTAATGCCCAATGCATTGAACTCATCTATAATGATGTCACATATTTCAGTCCCAGTGATGCTGCCAATATATATATTCCTTGACTGTAGATGACTGTCACTGTTAAAGTGACACCGTAACCCCATGTGCAAAAATGGGAAAAGGGGTTGTTAATGGATGGAGGGATAGATGAACAGACAAATTTAATGCTAACTACCCCACCTACTCACATTGCTAACTCCAATATTATTGAAAATGTACTTTACCCTGAAATCACTTTGGAACAATTATTAAAATCCCTGTCAAAGGCTAAGCAATACATCCATGGGATCAGACAACATGCCAGGTTCCATTCTTATCAAGGTCAAGTTACTATGTGCTTTTATTTAAACCGTTAAATCTTAGCCTACCCACAGGGCTGATGCCTGATACCTGGATAGCAACTACTATGTCTTTCCTTCATAAGGGTGCCCCCTGTCCAGATCCACGCAATTATAGGCCTGGCAAACTTCACCAGCTTTATATGTAAAGCCACAGAACATATCATTGTAGAACTCATTTATGCAGATACAGACAACTTAATGAATCTAGAGTCAAAATCAGTCTGGTTTTGTGAAGGGCAAGTCTTTTCTCCTGAACCTAGTAAACATCTTTGAAAAGGTTACAGAAGCTGTGGACAGTGGTCACTCAGTGCATATTGGTTATTTTGTTATGGCCAAAGTTTTTAACACTATACCCTATGCTGGTATTGTTAAAATATCAGATAAGGTTTATGTAAGAGCCTATGTTATCAGCTGGATTGCAAATTAGCTATCCAACAGATCCTAGGTTTTGAAAGTTGCTGAAACCCTCTCTGAAAGTAAAATTGTAACTAGTGGGGTATCACAGGGATCAGTGCTGGGCCCTCTGCTGTTGGCATTCATTTTCCAGACATCCAGTCCAGTATACCAGAAGCGTGGTTGACCAAGTTTGCTGATGACTACAAGCTGGGTACTGTTAACTGCTCACCCACTGATACTAAATAGTTCTAGTAAGGGCTGGAATGCACACATACCAGGTATACTGAAAATGGTCTCAAGTTAAATGCAGAAAAATGCAGTATAGTTGCATCTGGTAAAAAAAAAAAAAAAAAAACTGGGTTCACCTCTTATTTTTAAAAGGTACTCCTCTTCAGACAGATCATCATGTTTCTGCCGTAATCAAGAAATCCTTTTATCTGTCCCAGTTAATTTTCAAGGGTGTCTCTATGAACTAGAGTGGCAACTCAGACTAAGAGCATATTGCCCCCTCCACACACATAGATACAACTTAATTACATA
The DNA here is from genome assembly GCF_019279795.1 of Protopterus annectens. Lineage (NCBI taxonomy): Eukaryota > Metazoa > Chordata > Ceratodontiformes > Protopteridae > Protopterus > Protopterus annectens. Next base: position 1,113,800,058 of record NC_056732.1, on the reverse strand, counting down.
TGTTCCATAAAAAGCATACCTCTACTAAGGAGGCTTGAGCTGAATACATTTTATTAATAAAACAGACAGACTATTAAAGATTTAATTAATTTATAGCACCAACTATTTACACATGTGGCTCAAGATAAACAAGAAGGTTATTTTTTTTATCATTCAAGAGAGTTTGAACACTTTACACTTTAAGAAATATTTTTATTTTATTCCTACATCATTTTTATATCATGTGTATGTCATTTTAAGCAGTTCTCATATGAATGAGACAGTTGTTTTTTATGATATGATAAAGCCATTTGGTGAAATAGTGTTTGCTTTGTTTTAGAGAACAATACAATGTTTGAAGTGAAAGTGCAGCCTTTCTACATTTCTGTATAAGATGTTCATCTAGGAATGGTGTTTGAAAGACCTGGTTGATATTAATAAATATGCACTAAAAGGAACATTCCTATGCTAAAATCTAAAGGTAAAAATACTAAGCTGCCCTACTCCACAAGCCTCCCTCTCACTTCTGGCTCAGTTCTATGATACCATAACCATCATTCACTTTAATTGTTCAAATTAAGATGTAACCCAATTTGAATTAACTGTTAAAGTATTGGTCTCTAATTCTCACACAAACACCCCTCATTAACTTCAATTACAATGAGCTACTTGAACCACCAATCAGTTTTGTTATTCAAATTAAGATAAAAACTCAGTACCAAATAACTGTTAAGGATAACTTAATACAGTATTGCTCTTTAATTCCTACACACACCCTTCCTGAACTCCAATTTTAATGAGGTTGAAAAACTAGATCTGAGAAAATCCATTTCTTTGGGCAAAAGTACTTATTTGGACTTGTGCATTTACCATTTCTGTTCTTTGATTTCAGGATAAATGCAAATAAAGGCATTACTTACAGAATTAACAAAAGGAGACACTGAGTCTTCTTGGATGACAAGATTAAAAAATAGCCATTGCTCAATATTCAGTTTCCTTAATAAATGTGATTTTAATAATCAAGGATTGCAGTCTACAGACTTAGGGTTGGAAACCTAACTGCCACCCCAAGGTAGATTGTCTGGAGCTTGTATATCCATAGGGCCAGATGTGATCAATACATGGTGGTCAAATGAAGGTGAATTATCTACATAAGAGGCGACACATTTGCAGCAGTGTCAGTCTGTAGAGGAGTATCATTTATATGGTAAGAAGTGGGAATGGTTGCTTACTGTACAGCACCATGTTATACTTCTTAGCATTCAGCATGAGACTTCTTCTGAACATCAGGTGTGTGCATCATTCAGCCCCTAATGGATCAGTTTGGTATCAGCAAGAGACTGAATAATATCACTCAGTTTGCAGTCATCGACAAACTTGGATAGCCATACTCCAGGGTTAGTGACCTAGATGTCAAAATGGAGAGGTTGAAACACAGAATTCTGTGAGACATAGCTAACCATAGCTTTACATTCGTAAAGTGTATCCACAACTTTCACAGCTTGGGTTCTGTCAGATAGTCAGTTTGCAATTCATCAGACAATGTATGGGTTTATACTGAGTTCCATTAATTTATCTATACACCAGTATGGGGAATGGTATCAAAAACCTTGGCCAAACTGAGATAGGCAGTATGTACTGACAGACCATTTTCATTGCTTCAGGGACTTTTTATTTATTTATTTATTTATTGTCATTTGTTGACCGGGTTGGTCCAATTGAGCCAAAGGCCCATTTTCAGTGGAGACCCGAGGAGAAAAGCTCCAATTACAAATTACAGTCATACACAAAGTAATTCAGTCATATAAAAAGAAATTACATCTCAAAAAAAGTTAATACAACAAAGATAATAACACAATTAAAGTTGTTTTTTTACAGGTTTTTGTAAAAAAAAAAAAAAAAAAAAAAAAAAAGAAAGAAATAATGTACATTATGGAGGGGCAGTTAGGGGAAAACAATGGTGTTATTTACACTTACATGGAGCTGTGGAAGTTTTTCCACAGAAGAGGGGTAAGAAGAGAAGAAAGGGAAAATGATGGTATGTAAAACAAATAGGTTTTAGGAATTCAGGTTGGAGGTAAACAGGCGCAGGACCAGGTGTTCTGTAGGTAGTGCTTGAGTACTAGTTTGAATTGTGATTTATGGGGAATACTTCTTATATTGTAAGGAAGGGAGTTCCAGGAGTGAGCAACTGAGAATTTATATAATGATTGGCCAATGTTTTTAGATGGTTTGTATATGTCCAGCAGATGTTTATCTGTTGAACGGAGTTGTCGTTGGGGGTTATATTGTGATACAATATTTAAGATAGAGGGCCAGGATGTAGGGTTGTAAAGAATTGAGTGGATTATAGCCACTTGTGGAAGGAGAAGTTGATTTGTGAATTCCGGCCATTGTAAAAATGTAAGGGCAAGGCAGTGACGGGAATTGTAGGAGAGGTTAGCAGCAAATTTAGCAATTTTATTGTAGGTTTGCTCTAGTTTGCTGAGAAGAGAAGACTGAAGATTAGTGAGGACTGGATCTGCATATAGTAGACTGAGTATGAGGAGAGATAAGGTTAGGGTGGGTTTAGAGGAGTTAGAAAGAAATTTGTGATTTCGGTGTAGTAGGCCAAGTTTGTGGTGAGGTTTTTTTATGCAAAAATTGATATGTATGTATTTTTCAAAGAAATGTACCAGATTTAGGAGGCAGAACCTACCCTTCACAAATCCAAATTGGTTTAAATCAAAGTCAGTAATGCTGCCTTTGTCAACAGCTATACAGTATTTCCACGGCTTATTAGGGTTACAAGAAGTGCAACTTTATAAAGGTGTCATTGTAGCAGTTCTCCAGGCTTCTGGAACAAACCCAGTGGCTAGACAAGATTGAAAAGACTGATAAGGAGTTCAGATAATTCATAATTAGCACTGATGATGATGTACTTTAGGTATTTTGTCAGGTCCCATAGTGATTTTGGGGGAAGGTAGCTCAGCAGAGATAGTGGAAAGGATCATAGTGGTGGGTGGTTTCAAATTCAAATTTAATTAGCCTGCAGAGATAACTGTTAAATCCTTTACATCAAAGTGAGTGGTGTTATCATAGATTAATTCAGTGCATATCTGGGTGTTGATTCTATTTCCTAACATAGTTAAAGAAAGATTTATAAGTTCCCTAGGCATCTGTGGCTAATTTGAGTTCACACCTGGGCTTTATATTTCCTAATAGTAGTCTTAAGACCTTTGGTGGTCTGTTTCAGTGCATTTCTGAGGAGAGAGAATTTGATTTGTTATAGTTATTTAAGATCTTTCTTTTTCAGTCATGCAGTTTATTGATAAAAGTTTTTCATTGGAGGAGGTTATTCTTAAACTTGTCATTGTATTTAGAATGGGGAGGCAGTGACTTGTCTATGCAATTACTGAGGAGATGGGAGAGGTCAGAGGTGAATGAGTCTGCTTTTATAACTATATCCATGGGTGGGTGTTTTGGGGGGAATTGCCAACATCAGAGATGTACCAGCTTAATCGCAGAGTCATCCCTGAACATTGACACATTTGGTGGGTAGGAGGTACTGAAAGGCCTAAATGAAAGCATGGCTGATTTCTGGGCAGATTTTACAAAGGACATAGTGATGCAGGGTATGATATAGGTGAGGCCATAGTTAGTAAATACCATTTCAAAAGTGTTTGGAGATAACAATTTACCTCTGTTGTATTTGCATTTATGGGAATCATGTCACTCCACAACAGCAAATCTACCGAATATCACCTAACCAAAAAAAAAAAAAAAAAGAAAAGAGAAAACCTGCCAAAACAACTTTCAGAAAACTTCAAAGGGAAGTTTTTTTGCAGGGAGCATGCCCCCTTAAACCCCCAATGTAAGGGCAATACTCCCACACCCAAAACTGTATATATAATTACTCTGATGTCACACAACAAGAAGAAAGGAAAAAACTCCACTGTCTGCAAAAGTTGTTTTAGCAGATTTTCATCTACCACGATTTGGTAGACTTGCTGTCAATACACTGACTCACTCCCCAAGCATAGGTCTTTTTTTGTGGGTAAGTTTGCTAATTAATGGTTGGTCTGTAAAAGTCTTCTAACACAATGGTGATCCCTTCAAGTGTAGTAAGATAGTTATTATGGTTTTATGGGTTTATATTACTTCATCAGAGTTTTTTTCCATGAATACCTAATCATCAACCCCTTTACATTGAACATCCGTTCATCGAATGTTCACATCAGCGAATGATTTTCATAGGCAAGGGAATTACTTGTCCACACAACGATCGTCACACATACTACATTATTTCAAACCCAGCAAGGTGGGAGGCTATGCCCCACATATCCCCGATAACCCCCCCACTTATATATACCAACTCCAAGATCGCACTACAGTGGGGAAAAGGGCAAATTTATAATGATGGCCAACTAACTCCCTTCCCAATGAAAACCATTCACTGATGTAAACATTCGATGAATGGGTGTTCAATGTAAAGGGGTCAATGATTAGGTATTCGAGGAAATAAAACTTTGATGAAGTAATATAGACCCAGTTTTACAATAGCACTAATGGGAATTTGTAGGAGGAAATTATTTTGTTTATAATATTTTATACATTTGTTACCTAGGTAAGCCCATTGGATACAAATGTCTCTCTTAGGAGGTGACCCACGAGTACCATTTGGTTAGGTGACATGCTCAGAATCATGCAGTAGGCAAACAGAGGTGGAAGGTGTGAAGATGGGTGAAGGCTGCCAGCCTCACCAGACAGAATATTGGAGATAATTCTGTCATCTGTAAATATTAATGTAAACCACAGGCTTGTTCTCTTAAATGGTAAAAATAGTTTTACATATGGAACTGTAAAATAATCTAACAACAGTGCATTCTACTGACAAAGTAAAGCATGTTGTGACCCTTTGATGTTAAAACCTGGAGCCAGTAAGTCTAGAGTGAGGCATCCTGCTTATTGTTTTAAGGCCAGAGTTAATGGTCAGAATTTGCATGCATAAATGTCCAGAAGTGAAGAATGTAAATGTAGTTTCTGTTAGCCTGGGAACCCAGGGAAGTGTGAAGAATGATGTAATATGCACCAGGAATGTGATTTTAAAAACAGAGAGAATCAGAGCATTAAGCATTTTTGTCTTGACCATCCAACTCACCGGCACTGTCTTGCTCTATATGTATGTTTATCTTAGACTTGTGTTTTCTCTTAGAAAAAGCTAGAAACTAGAAAGATTAGACTAAGTGTTTTTCTGTTATGTCAGAACTGTACTACTGAATTATTTTAAGTACTTCTCTGTGATCTCTGAACTCTTGACTAACACTGTGTAATAAAAACTATTGTCTTGTGTTTTAACTATTTGTTATTAAATATTTTTAAACCTTTTCAACTGTGGCTGTTTTTGCAGAGATAATTTAAGTTCTTTAGAGTACTTGCATGCCTTTGGTAAAATTGTACAAAGCCACTCCAATTGCTTTAATCCTGGGCAAATACTACCAATGGGATAATAATATTGCACAGTAATAATTAGACACCCTTTTAAGGGCCTTTGAGTAGCTGATAAATATTAGTGGGTGGTGGCAGCTGGTACTATCATATAATCTGGGAAAAAGGGGCACAGCTGGAGAACCTGTGCCAGCCTTCCCCAGGAGTGTCTGTGTGGTTGTATAACCTCTTCTCAAAGTGTGTGTGTGTGTGTGTGTGTGTGTGTGTGTGTGTGTGTGTGTGTGTGTGTGTGTGTCAGCTACTTGGGCAGGGACATGAAGCATTGGTTGGACAGAGAGGGTACTGGAGGTTTTAGCCTGCCCACTAGGCTGAGATCTGGACCCTATAGCTGTGCCAGTGAGGAGTCTTATTGGGGACCTGGAGAGCAAGGAAGCAACCAGCCCTGGACTGACTGTGATCTCTGTGTGCTCTTAAGGGAAATTGCACTTTACTGTGTGTATTTGTTATTCATTCCTCCTATATGAGACGCCCCTCACTGGTATTAGTGGTGAGGATTGAGGCTCCTTGATTGCTGCGCCAGGGCACAGGCATCACATATTAATTGTTTGGCAGTGGTGGGATATTCACATCACATATTAATTGGTTGCAAATAGTAATTGGCTTGTAGCGGTGTGGGTAGAGTGAATTCCTGTAGCTTGTGTACAGGGAGCTTTGAAGGTGTTTTGTACTCTAAATTAGCCATGCAGTGAATACTCAGAATTCAGATCACAATTGTTTTATTACTTTTGTTAGCTTAGTTAGTCAGGGTGAGCTGGCAGCATGTCAGCAGAGGAGTATGGAAAGCTGACAAGGAGTCAGCTGGCTGAGATGTGACAGGCTAGGGGATTGGTGCATGGAAACCTGACTAAGGCAGACCTGATTGCAGCCTTGGTTACAGCTTCATCAGAAAACAGCAACCAGGAGGACAATCAGACTGGCAGTGGAGATATAATATCCTCAGAGAATGGACAGCTCAACCTTTCTGCAGAGGATATAAAAATCCATTTGGAGCTAAAAAGACTTGAGTTTGAGGCCAGGCATTTGGAGATAGAAGCAGCTGAGAGACTGAGGAGTCTACAGGCTGAGGAGAATGAGAAACTGCTATGCCTGGACGCCGAGGAAAAGGAGCGGCAGAGGAAGCATGAGAAGGAAATGCTGACTCTTCGCCAGAGTCATGGAGGTAATGGGGAAGGGAGTAACTGGACCCCAAAAGCACAACAGGTCAGTAAATTTCTTCTGCAGTTTAAAGAGGGGGATAATTTTGATAGTTTCATTCATATGTTTAAGATGGTATGCAAACAGTATAGTGTTGACCAAAGGCTCTGAGTATGGTTCCTGACCACCTTACTCCATGGTAAAGCTGTAACTGTTTTGTCAAAAATGTCTGACATTGCATGTTTTGATTATACTGCTGTTAAAAATCACTTGTTAGAATTGTTTAAGCCAACACCTGAAACGTATAGGAAAAAGTTTCATGAGCATAGATGCAAGGTAGATGAAAATGTGTGTGAGTATGTTGCTGAACAAAGCACTTATTTCCATAGGTGGGTGAGTGGATGACAGGTCACCGCTTTTGAAGGGCTGGCAGACCTTTTGGTGAGGGAACAAGGCCTTAGCACTTTGCCTGAGGACATGAGAATCTGGTTAGCTGATAGACAATGTACTACTTCAGATGAGTTGGGGAAGACGGAAGACATGTACCTGGCAAGCAGAGCAGCCCTGCACAGGAAAGGGACCCCCAGTACTGCTCATGGGTCTAAAGGAACCCATGGTGGGCAGCCCAGACTGCCCCAACAGAATCTGCCAGTAGCAGGGGAAGCCACTATTCCAGGCACACATCCAGGAGCTAGGGTTAAATATTTTGAATGCAACCACTGGGGCCATGTGGCATACAGGTGTTCATGGAAGTAAGGTGGGGAACAAAAGGTGAGGGGGCCAGTAAGTGGGAAAGACAAAATGCCCATAGTAGGTTGTCTTGGGACAACAAGGGTACCAAACTACCACCAGATGTTATATGCTATTGTACTGAATGGCAAAGAGGCCATTGCCAAAAGAGACACAGCCTCTAATATAACCATTGTAAAGTCTGCAATGGTTACAGAGGAGCACTACTTGCCTGGACAGTCTACTCCAGTCAGAGCTTTAGGATGGATCCCATTCCAAATACCTTTGGCTAGGGTTCACCTGGACTGGGAGGGTGGAAAAGGAAGCCAGCAAGTAGGTGTGTTTGAGGATATACTTGCAGATGTCCTGATAGGGAATGATTTTGATTGTGCAGTACCCTGTGCTCATGCAGTTCCATGCAGTCAGGCTTAGAGACAAGCAAGTAAGTCTGGTAGCCTGGGGGAGACCCAGACAGACTGCATACTTGCAGCCAGGACTGGTGAGGTGGTTACTTTGGGGAGGGAGCTACCCTGTAGCAGTGAGACTGAAGGTGAGCCACAGCTGCTTGGGGGTACTGATGGTCCCTTGGACAGAGTGACTGCAAAGGTAGAGATGAGCAGTAGTACCCAGACTGACAGTGAGGCACCACTGTCCAAGCATGCCAGACTTCCTGTGGAAGGGGAGCTGAGAAGGGTTACAAGGAGAGAGTTGAGACAGGCTCAGCTCTCAGACCTTACATTGCAAGGCCTGAGGCAGGTAGCTAGGGAGGCAGCTGATTCTCAAGGAAAGTGGGAATCTGTATACTGGGACAAAGGGTTACTATACAGAGAGTGGACCGCTGAGAGAGGGTTAGAAGGTGAGAGAGTACAGCAGTTGGTAGTGCCTAGAGTCTACCATCTGGCGCTTCTAGCCACAGACCATGATATTCCCTTTGCAAGTCATATGGGCATAAAACGTACAAAGAGGTGTATTATGCAGAACTTCTATTGGCCTGGAATTTCAAGAGATGTAACAGGGTACTGCAAGACCTGTGAGCAGTGCGAAAAGGTAGGCAAGGCAGGAGACAAGGTGAGAGCTCCTTTGATGCCTTTGCCTGTGATTGAGGAGCCATTTCAGAGGGTAGCTATGGATATTGTAGGTCCTCTGAGTACCACAAGTTCCACAGGGAAAATTATATCCTAGTGGTAGTGGATTATGCTACACAATACCCTGAGGCAGTGGCTTTGTCCTCCACTGAGGCAGAGAAGGTGGCAAATGCTGCGTTAGAGATTTTCAGCGGGGTAGGTTTCCCAAAAGAAATACTGACTGACAGAGGTGCCAATTTCATGTCAGACCTATTGGCTTGTCTGTGGAAGTCCTGTGGGGTGAAGCACATGAAGATCATCCCCTACCATCCCCAGACTAATGGTCTTGTTGAAAGGTTAAACTCTACAATCAAGTCCATGCTACAGGAGTTTGCAGATCAGTTTAAGAGGGAGTGGGACAAATATGTGCCCCATCTGTTGTTTGCTTACAGAGAGGTTCCCCAGGAATCCACAGGTTTTTCACCCTTTGAGTTGCTGTATGGGCATAGGGTGAGGGGACCTCTAAATTTAATTTGAGATGAGTGGGAAGGTGAGTGCGAGTCTCACAAGGAGTCTGTTGTGGCATATGTCCTAAACCTCAGGACAAGCCTCGGGGAACTCATGAGCTTGGCCCAGGAGAACCTGGCAGAAGCCCAACCACAGGAAAAGGTGTGGTATGACAGGAATTATTGAGCTAGAGAGTATGCTGTGGAACAGCAGGTAATGGTTCTCATTCCTGTCAGACACAACAAGCTGCAAGCAGCTTGGGAGGGACCCTGCAAGGTGGTAAGAAAGGTAAGTGATGTTAATTACATGGTGGAACTGCTCGGCAAAAGACAGGGGCACAAATTGTACCATGTTAACATGACAAAACCTTACCATGATAGGGAGGCCCTTGTGCTGAGCATTTGCAGTGGATTGCAGGAGGAGTCTGAGGGAGATCTGGGGGCTGATCTCCTCAGTGAGGCTCGGGCTGACACCTCAGTGGAAGGTATAGCAATGTCGCAGCAGCTATCTCCTACCCACGTTCGAGAAATCTGAGCAGTGTTGCAGGCATTTAGGGACATGTTCACTGGGAAACCAGAGTGCACCCACCTGGGGCAGTATCAGGTGGATACAGGATCCAAAGGCCTATTAGACAGGCCCCTTACAGTGTGCCTGAGAGAGTCAAACAGACTCTGAGGGAAGAGGTACAGGAGATGTTGGAACTAGGGGGGGGGATTCAAGAGTCCAACAGTCCCTGGGCCTCCCCAGTATTGCTGGTGCCAAAAAGGATGGCAGCACCAGATTCTGTGTGGACTACAGGAAATTATATAGTCACACAGCGATGGATGCTTACCCCACGCCTAGGATAGATGAGTCCCTAGAGCAGCTGCATGGGGCTAAGTTTCTTACAATCATTGATCTTACCAAGGGTTACTGGCAGGTGCCCTTGACTCACAGTGCTAGAGAGAAGTCAGCCTTTGTGACTCCTTTTGACTTGTATGAGTACAAAAGGATGCCCTTTGGGATGAAGAATGCCCCCAGCAACTTTCCAGAGGCTGGTAGATCATATCCTAGCAGGAGCAGGAGGGTTTGCCCTTGCTTACCTAGATGATATTGCCATCTACAGCCATTCCTGGCCAGAGCACCTTCAGCAAGTCAGGGAGGTGCTAGGCAGACTACAGAGGGCAGGGTTGACCATTAAGCTGAGCAAATGTCAGGTGGGTATGGCAGAGGTCTCCTATCTAGGACATAGAGTGGGGAGTGGTAAGATAAGGCCAGAACCTGCCAAAGTGGAAGCCATTCAGGCATGGCCTGAACATGTTACTAAAAAGCAGGTGAGGGCATTTTTAAGGACAGCAGGGTACTACTGAAAGTTTGTCCCCAGTTATAGTAGCATAGCTGCTCCCCTCACAGACCTGACAAGGAAGAACTGGCCAGATAAGGTAGTGTTGACCCCAGCATGTGAGCAAGCATTCCAGAAACTTAAAGAAGCTTTGGGAGGACCCCCCCCCCCTTATGTTAGCCAGTCCAGATTACAGCAAATAATTTGTTGTGCAGGTGGATGCTTTGAACCATGGGGTGGGGGCTCTAATTAGCCAGATTTCTTCAGAGGGAGAAGAGCACCCAGTGGTTTATCTCAGTCATAGGCGCCAACCCAGGGAGGAATGCTATGCAGCAGTATAAAAGGAATGTCTAGCCATAGTGTGAGCACTGCAGAAACTTCAGCCTTATCTGTATGGAAGGAAATTCACTGTTATGACAGATCACAACCCCCTAACATGGTTAAACAGAGCCAGCCAACAAAATGCCAAGTTGCTAAGATGGAGCCTGGGGTTGCAAGCATATGATATGTCCATGCAGCACTGCAGTGAGATTAGCAATGCCAATGCAGATGGGATCTCAAGACAGGGAATGGGGAAAGGTATACTCAGATAGACCTAACTCCCTCAATCAGAATTTCTCAAGGGTTACTTGAAAAACTAGCTTGAGTTCTCCGGGGGGGGGGGGGGTATGTGAAGACTGGGTGAAGATAGGTGAAGGCTGCCAGCCTAGCCAGATAGAATTTTGGAGATAATTCTGTCATCTCTAAATATCAATGCAAACCACAGGCTTGTTGTCTTAAATGGTAAAAATAGTGTTACATGTGGAACTGGAAAATAATGTAACAACAGTGCACTCTACTGGCCAAGTAAAGCATGCTGTGACCCTTTGATGTTAAAACTCAGAGACAGTAAGTCTAGAGTTAGGCATCCTGCCTGTTGTTTTAAGGTCAGATTTAATGGCCAGAATTTGCATACATAAATGTCCTTTATTGCTCTGGTTTCTGCCCAAAGGTGAAGAATGTAAATGTAGTTTCTGTTAGCCTTGGAACCCAGGGAAGTGTGAAGAATAATGTAATATGAACCAGGAATGTGATTTTAAAAACAGAGAGAATCAGAGAACATTAAGCATTTTTGTCTTGACCATCCAACTCACCAGCACTGTCTTGCTCTACATGTAAGTTTACCTTAGACTTGTGTTTTCTCTTAGAAATAGCTAGAAACTAGAAAGATTAGACTAAGTGTATTTCTGTGATGTCAGAACTGTACTACTGAATTATTTTAAGTACTTCCCTGTGATCTCTGAACTCGACTAACACTGTGTAGTAAAAACTATTGTCTTGTGTTTTGACTATTTGTTATTAAATATTTTTTAACCCTTTCAACTGTGTTTGTTTTTGTAGAGATAATTTAAGCTCTTTAGAGTACTTGCATGCCTTTGGTAAAAATTGTACAAAGCCACTCCAATAACTTTAGCCCTGGGCAAATACTACCAATTGGATAATAATATTGCACAGTAATAATTGGACACCCTTTTAAGGGTCTTTGAGTAGCTGATAAATATTAGTGGGTGGTGGCAGCTGGTACTACTGTATAATCTGGGAAAAAGGAGCACAGCTGGAGATCCTGTGCCAGCTTTCCCCAGGAGTTTCTGTGTGGTTGTATAACCTCTTTTCAAAGTATGTGTTTGTGTGTGTGTGTGTGTGTGTGTGTGTGTGTGTGTGTGTGTCAGCTAATTGGGCAGGGACACGAAGCACTGGTTGGACAGAGAGGGTGCTGAAGGCTTTAGCTTGCCTACTAGGCTGAGATCTGGACCCTATAGCTGTGCCAGTGGGGAGTCTTATTAGGGACCTGGAGAGCATGGGAGCAACCAGCCCTGGACTGACTGTGATCTCTGTGTGCTCTTAAGGGAAATTGCACTTTACTGTGTGCATTTGTTATCCTTTCCTCCTATATGAGACGCCCCTCACTGGTGTTATTGGTGAGGATTGAGGCTCCTTGATTGCTGCGCCAATACAAGAGTGTTACAGAAGGCACTAAAGCCTGTACCCTTAACAGCTCAGATCCTTAATCCAAGAGGGGTGGCCTAATGGTTAAGGTGTTTGCCTTAGAAACACAAGGTGCAGGGTTTGAGTCTCACAAGGGATAATTGGCTAAGCTTAAAATGGCTCGCAAGGGCAGTTAGTACTAATCTATGAATCTATGAATCTGTACTAACTGTTGATTTGGTTGAGTGTGATTCAAACCTCATGGAGTTGTACATTAAGATCACAGGTTATCTGATGTCAGGTGATGGAGTTTCTAACAAAACAGATATTTCCCAGTAGAATTTACTAAGTACGAAAGCATGATAGCTGCTCACTCTGGTATAGAGGGAGTGTTTTTACTGCACTGGAACCATGTTTCAGTAATTACACAAATATGAATGTTTTGAAGTTGCAGGAGTGCCTCAAGTTCTGGTATCTTTCTGATATGACTCCTAGTATTAATTAGCACTACCGTTATACTGTCTTGATCTGAATTTGCTATGCTGGAATGTCCAGTAAGTGGACCCTGCCTAAAAAGGCACTATGGGGGGAACAGATATTTTTACTAGTATCTAAAAGCCTTGGTGTGAGAGGTTTAACCTGTTTTCGATGAAGCAGGATGCTTCATTTAACATCTCATTCCAGGCTGATTAAAAGAAGATTCCATTTTAATAACACTATTTAACCACTTCTTGAAGCCAATTATCTTGTCTTGGTATTTAGACAACATTCTCGGTGAAGACATTACTTAAGACCAGCATCTTCCCTGCCTCTTACAAATGCATTGTAAGTTCTGCCTTGTTTCTTTGCATATCCCTTAGGGTAAAGCACCTAAGGTCATTCACACCCAGATGAGCCACCACAATGTTATAACCATATTTGCCTGGTTTAAGAGTCCTCATGGTTCTTTTCACATCTTACAGGTGCAGATGGCAGTAATAAGGAGAAATACTAGCTAGTACGCCCACAGTACATTAGGGGAGAATAATGTAAAATAACAGCTACTGTGCACCCATTATGACAGGGCAAAGCAGCTGAAGAGTAGAGACAAAATAATGCAGAATACAAGCATGGGTGTCACAAAATTAAGCACACATAGTGTGATAATTCAATGGCATAGTACAAGTCACAGTACAATAATGCAAAATGATTCAAGAATACAAGCACAGTAAGGCAAATGATTCTAGAATACAGGCATGGGTGCTGCAGAATTAAAGAACCACATTACATTAGTTCAAAAGTGGCACAAAATGCTAGCACAGATGCCACAAGTAAGTGAATGCAGTAAAATAAATCCAAAACTACAGGCATGGGTGAGACAAGTAACTGGTGCAGATTTGCAAGTTGCTATGCATTGCGCATTGTGTTAACTATCTAATGAGAGTAGATTTCAGGTGTCCTGAAGTAGAATGCTAAGACTTGGCACCTACTGATTACTGTTTAGCATGGTGTACTGCACTATCGTTCAA